>NC_053117.1:5446088-5746088 GCF_010015445.1 Perca fluviatilis | reverse complement strand
CCTCTGGGTGTGGAGAGAGCTCTACAGTCTGAAGCGTAATGATATAGGAACCACCATGACTAGACAGAAGCCCGGGAAGCTGGCTGTGTGTGGGGGGGGGGTGCTGGGTACGTTTGTTCTCGTGCACATAATACATTACGTAGGATTGTATGAAACCGTTTTATATTTAAAGCTGAAAAGCACCCAATAATGTAATAATTTCCTAAAAATTACAGAAGACTTGTGTCATGTGGATGTAACAACAGTGTTGTGGTCATTACTTAGAATTCCTCATGGGGGAGACAGAAACTATGCACTATAGCTTTAAACATTAAGGTCCACTTTTTTACTTAATTCAATAAGAATAAGTTTTGACTCAGAGTAGGGCTGGGCGATATGGAGAAAATCAGATATCACGATATTCTTGACCATATACCTCAATATCGATATTGCGGCGATATTCTAGGGCTGACAATTGGTGCTTTAACAAAATATCTTCACAATTAGATTTTAGATAAATAATCATCAGTAATGTGGACATAATGTCTAAGTGGGGAAAAGGCAAATAATAGAACAGCTAGAACAGTCTGGTAAGTTCAGAAAAGTCTTTCAAACCAGTAAAAGACAACACGATATTACAATATCCAAAATCTAAGACGATATCTAGTCTCACATCACAATATCAATAGAATATCGATATATTGCCCAGCCCTAACTCAAAGTAGTGTGGCTCAATGGACGTACATTGCTGCAATGAAGCCTGATGCTCCCCTTTAATTTTCCAAGGGCACCGTTGCTGCATCCGGGGCTTGCATCCAGGGTGGTTGGGATTGGTTTAAAGAAATAGAAACAAGCCAGAGTTCCCAGAAGAGATGTGCGGTGTAGCCAGACCATACTCCAGCCCTGACACAGCGCTGTGGCAATAGGTCTGGCAATGTGACGCTAACTCTGATGATATAGAACATTTCATGGAGATTGAATTTTGCCTGTATTGCCTCCATCGCCCCGCTTGTGTAATGCTACCCATCTTCAGCTGCTTTTGCTTTTAAAAACATTTCAAAGACTAGACTTTTCTGTGGCCGGTTAGCTCAGTTGATAGAGCGGGCGCACATATGCAGAGGATTAATCCACGATGCAGAAGGTCCAGGGTTCGAGTCCAACCTGTGACAGTTTCCTGCATGTCTTCCCCCCTCTCTCTCCCCTTTCATATATCAGCTTTCCTATCCAATAAAGGCAGAAATGCCCCCCCCTCTAAAAAAAATAAATAAGATTAGACTTTTCTCCTCTATGAAAAAACTGGAAACTGGCTCACCTGTCAACTGGAGTATTGTAACTTCCTCGAATCTCTATCCTGTTTACAGTTCATTCTCAGCCACCAGAGTTTAACTAGAACAACGAGATAAGACCATCCAGTATTTCACAGACCCAGGCATCCCTTCACTGGCTACCTGTTGTTTTACCTTTTCCTATACAATGTATATGATGCTCTTTGTTTGATACGCTTTCTCTAACAGAAGTATGCATGAATAATTCAGCAGTAGTAGTTGTATCATCCTGGAGCGTTTTAGTGCAACCAATATACATAGAATATGTCAATGTTTTGCGGTTAAATATTAAAAACACACAAATGTGTGTGTATACATACATACATACACATACATACATACACAGTACATCCATACAGATCTCTATATCTTATAAGCATTTTCTAGAGAAATGTGTATATATGTCAGAGAGGAGGAGGTGAACATAAATTGAGCTCTTTATTATAGGTTGCATGTGGGAGGAGAAGCCTCCGGTCAGAGGTCTGTGTTGAGCTTTCTGTAGCTGCTGTCTAATCTACCATCACCTCCCTCAAACAGCATGTGCATGTGTGACTCTTGTAGAATGGATAGGAGACGGAAAAGAAATGTAACGGATGAGAAGGGAGGAGAAGAGGAGGGGACGGGCAAAGAATGATTTAAATGACAATTAGATTTGTAACACCAAAAGGCTCCTCATTAGCACAACTTCAAAAACTCGCCGCTCCAGTCTTCAGAATACAAACGTGCATGCGCTTTGAGTCTCCCCGTGAATCACCTCACGCTCTGCAATAGTTCTGCTTTTCTATTTGTTGTGAGGCGACAAGATGTGTGGGTGAGAGGCAGGAAAGGAACAAGGAAGGATTCCAGCAAACACGCCTCAAAACACACACACACACACACACACACACACACACACACACACACACACACACACACCCTTATCTCAGTGGGGCCAAACAGTGGGACATCCTGATCTTTGGTTTATTAAAAGCCGCCTTGTGTGCTATCTGTGAGGCAGACCAGTCATACCAATTAACATTCCAGTACAGTGTTTCTGCAGCCTGAGAACAGGAGGCTGAACTCCCTTCCTTCCTCTCGCTCCCTCAAACACACACAGACACACGTGATAAAAAAAAGAGTAAGTGATACCCGACTAACACTGCACATCCACACAATTCCATACAGTGTACAGAGCACACACATACATACTGTACTTGCTAATTATACCAAAATACCACTATAGAAGTACATTTATAACACAAGCATCCATAAAAAAAAAAAAAAAAGCTGGCGGAAGCGAAAGTGATACTTGGGTTTCAAATATACAATAATAAGAAGCATGAAGGTAGCAGGCTGTATGTGGAGCCGACATGGGCAGAGTCAGCACACAGAGATTTATTCTGGCCCGGCTTTACTGGCTCGTTCAGTCTACAAAGAAACCGTAAAAAAGAGAAACAGATGGAGCTAGACCTACTGGTACAAGTTTGAAAAGAGACCAAGAAAAAGCAACAAACTCAGTCACACATTTTTTTTCTACAGACATCTGTGTGTTTACTTTTACACCGCATGCCTCATATGCTAAATAAAGTGAGTGACTGACTGATACATAAGTAATTTCATCAAATAATTCATAAAGTAATTCAGTCAGTCAGTTTGATCCACCTCTAATATGATCAATTTTATATTGTGTATATTAATAACAGATTAAATGACTAAGTGTATGTCAAGGGGGTTACTTGTAAGATAAACCCACAGAGAATCATTTTTTTTCTTGACATTCTTTTCTTTCTTTTTTGTTGTTGCTGGGAAAAGTTACAGGAGTGCATATGTTGCGTGGCATTAAATATAATAAACACCATTATCATTGTTTAGTAATCATGACCACGAACTGTCTTCTATCCTATGTTCAAGGGATTCTGGAGAAAAACAAACTTAAGTTGCTTTGCACTTCAGTTTTGCATAAAGGGGATTTATTTTGTGTGTGCCTGAATATTATTAATAATTTCTAGGCTTGAGTACTTGTGATTTCCACAAATAACGTTCAATTGAATATATAATAAACAGTAGGAAGGGAAGGACTCAGACAGACATTTCTCCATTCTCAGCTGAGATGAACAGCATAGCGCCGCTGTGTTTTACCATTGCACTTTACACTGCATAAATTAGCCTAGTGGTTAGCAGAGTTTTGATGTGCTCATAGTTTAATCCGACAAATACGTTGCTTCTTCACCGCAGTAAGAAAAAATCCATATCGTCACAGCCCTAATTGGGGGTTTATTTCCCTTTACACATACAACTAATGAATACATTAGTAGTCCCACACGGGTGTATAACATGGAGGAGTTAAGGTTGGGAGCCATTCAAAGAAGGCAACTTGAGTTTCTGTGGCGGTTCTAGACCATTTCAATTGAGGGGCCAGGCTGGGGCCACATGTGATTTTAGGGGTACCAAATATATTAAGCACAAGTGTTACTCACCACCAACCCTCCACAGATTTGGTTCTACAAAAGACTAACGATACACATATGACAATGAACGCATGAATACTCATTCAGTGTTAATCTACAACTGTGGCAAAATATTTGCCAGTTAGGGGGGCCCCTGTTGAGTTTCCCTCATTGTAGCTGAAAGAGAACAAAGCGTTCCAGAGGCACTCTGAATTCCCAGTGTCTCTCTCTTGTGTTCTCATATCATGTTTGTCATTTTTGTAATGACAGGCTAAATGAAAACTGCAGCGTTAAAAAATAATTAGCAGGTCTCTGAAGGGCTGTAGCTATAACAGTGAAGCCATATAAAAGAGGTTACAGACTTTGTATCATGAATCTTAAGGATGAAATTGGAATTTGGGATCGTCTCACATGTTCTCTCGGAAGGCAGAACACAAACCGGTTCAGACTAATCTGCAAGCTTTCAAGATACAAGCTTCACGAACACCATTCAGAGAGCCTATCGCTGATCTGCAGCTACTGAGTTATACATGTGAAGCTCATTAGTGTATGTTTGAAGTCTGACTATAAGAAGAAATAAAAAAAATATATACAAAGTGGAGTGTCACTAAAACAACCTTTAACTTTGCAGACTACCTGCTGGGACCGTTAATGAAAGTCTAAACTACACTAGATGTGTTAATGATGCACTGAGAACTATAACGCTACCCCAAAATTGTACCACAGCCCCCCCCTCCCGCTATCGGCGTGTGTGTGATGCAGTGGGTGTGTGGTCCCCATCAGGGAGGCGTGAGGCCTGAAGGACGGCCAGCCGTACACACCACACAGGAGATCCCCAGATTAGTCACGCTCGCCGGTTCTGTGCCGCTGCCTCCCTCTGCCGCATCACCGCCACCCATCCAAATACAGTCTCAAAACACCACAGCAAGGGCAACGCTGCACCACCTGCCATCATAAACAGCAAACGTTGCCACAGCGTGGGGCAGTAGCCAATTAGGACTGTGTATTACATTTAAATTGCTAAAATAACATGGCAACCAATGTGTATGAAGCATATAAGAAGTACTCAGCAATAGGAAATATAATTTGTGCTTTTGTTTTTATACCAGTCCATATCCTAAATGTTTTCTTAACCAACAGCTGTCTGTTTGGAAAGTGTCAAATGAGTCATTGTATAACTCAAGCTCATAAATTTCATTCTGCATATATTCTACTGTAGTGATGACATTCTGACACTAAGACATGTGCCAGATATACAGTATATTAATGCAAAAAACTGTAAATATGTGTACATAGCTTTACAACTTTAGTAATAGTTGTGTCAGCAGGATTATTCATCAGTCACTAGATCATTAAAAAGACTTTGCACACCTGTTTCTGTCTCCAAAATATTACTAGCACAATGTGATGCATTTTCCATCCAAAGCCATCAGTCTGCCACCTCTATCAGCTGACACCAAGTCCCACATACATCATATTTATCACCAAAACATTGATCAGAGTCTGTTTGCAATATTTTTCAAACAGCCATAAGCATGCATTAGAAGTATGAACTGTCTTACCATCAAACGTTCTTTCTGGCCAGTTTCTGTGCAAAGCTATCCAGGACTCTGACCAGAGTGCATAATGCTAATAGCTAATTATGCACTCTGAGCTAACAGGGAGGTTTCCTACTTGAGATAGTGAACATTTTCCAAAAAGTAATTGAGCTCTAGGTGTAGCTTAATGCATAAACTCGTCTCGTTGATCACCCTGTAAGTTCTATGTCATTCTGGTTCGTTGCGCTGCCAGTACAGGATTTATTAAGTATTAATTATCAGCCACACCAGATCATTAAAGAGGCTCTGCACACCTGCTTGTGATTTTTCCGTCTCCCAAATACAACGGACACAGCGTGATGCATTTTTCATCCAAAGCCATCTGTCTGCCACCTCTATCTGCTGACACCAAGTCCCACACACATCACATTAAATCACCAAAACAAAAAACAATAGAGATAGCAAATATTTTCTATCTATAGCTGCAGTTTAAGGCACAAAAGCAACTCGTCATGTTGATCTCCCTGTAAATTGTTACATTCTCATTCTGGGTGTTGTGCGCACATCTCACAATAGTGTTGCTTAGACTTTTAATACGCTCTCGATCTGCTGGAAAATTCCAGCTGTATTGTGTCTACTGCGACCCACTTTCTATATCTGTGTAAATGATTTGTCCTGCTTTATTATTATTGTGGTTACTATGGGCGGGAGTGACTGTGGAAACGCAACAACCCCTAAAGAAAGAAGAAATTAGAAACTCAGTCAGGGTGGATGATGACCTTTTTTTGCTAGCAGACCAAGAATCCAAACTCTCCATACCAATGCTGCAGAAGGAAATCTCAGGGGAATCACTGACACTGCAACACAGTAAAAGAAAGTGTGGCAATGTCTTAAACTGGAGACAGCAGTCCTCCTGGGGTGGCACCATCATTTGTGACCATTTAATAAAACAGCCAGCATTGTCCCCCACGAAGCACCACCACTGGAGCTAAGTGCACATTCTCTCCCCACGACTGTGGAGGAGATCATTATTACTGAGAGCAGCTGTAAAACATACGCCTCAATGCTATACAATATAATTCCACTGAAAGGGGCAGTTGGTCCCAAAGCATTTCTATAGTCGTTTGTGGTAGGTTGACTGTGCAAATACACAGGAACACGACCACATCCATGTCTGGAGCCTCCGCAAATATCTTTACGACAGCCACACCTACAGTACAGCTCCACTCTCCATTTTTGTTTACGGACGTCAAACATGCAATCTTCTAAAGAGGCTTACAACCTCTTTTGCACTGTACGTGCTTTGCCGCAGATGTAATGTTGGAAATGGCATGTTACGACTAGGGTGAGACTCATTACTGTAGGAAATGCAGCCAGAAAGAACTTGAAGGCTTTATCATTACAGCCTGTAATTTCCTAAAAAGACTGCAAGTGTGACTGTGGACTGGAGTTGACTGCATGGCTGCAAACCCATTTCACCCTCTGTCTGCACCAATTTACGGTGCCAGATCCAGTCATGAAAAAAAAGCTCTCCTCACTTGGTGTACATTAACTTATTAAAGTCGTCTTCCCTGGCCCATTAATATACCCTCAGCGAATAAAATGATAAACAGTGGCCTCAGGCCTCATTCTGACAATAAATGAATCAAAATGAGTGATAATCTATTTTAAACACTTCCTCAAGCTGAGAGACTGGATGACAAGAAATCATTTCAAAAGGCAACATGGCTAAATGTCACTTTGTAGCAATTCTTTTGTGGAATTGTTGTTATCAATCATGTAAAAAATGTTATGTGAAAAAGGCAGGAAGGGGATGTATGATGAACTTTAATACATTCTCTTCTATCTTAATAATTTGGAAAACAAGCCATTGTGGATCACCGGGCTGTGGGCCAGCAGCCCCTCTTCCTTCAAATGAAAACAAAACACCGGCTTCTCAAAGGTTCAAGTGAGAGAAAGAGAAACCGAGAGAGGGAATAAAAGTATTAGTGAGAAAGCTGGGGGTCCATGGCTCTGGGCGGGCCTGTTGGCCCTTAAGCGACAGTCTATGTGAATCCTGGATGAGGCTGCCTTATTAAAAATCCTCCTATGAACATTCAACACCACTGTCAGGAAAAGTAACTCCAAAAACTTTTTGGAACAATTTTCATTTCCATTCAGCTGAAGAGCAAAACAGAGCTGAGCCAACTTATAATGTTTGCCATTTGGTGAACACTTCTATCCAAAATAGCACAAGCAAGAGCTTCCCCAGTGGGAAGTGAAAGTCTCTAAATAACATAGTTACTGGCTAGCTATGGTTAGCGTCACATTGCTCTGCTCAACATGTCTGCAGGTATGACTGGATCTAACTGAGCTCAGACACCACTGCAACTGACTATTTAAGCAAGAAGAACAAGACAACAATGGCATATGTTAGAAGAATGAATTCTGAATAATATTGCAATAAGCCATTTTTAAAAAGAGACAGTTCACCCCAAAATCAAAAAATATATTGTTTCTCTCACCTGTATCAGTCTAGATTGTTTTGGTGTGAGTTTCCCACTGTTTGAGATGTATGATAAAAAGGCCCAAAAAATTAAATGCCAAAAAAAAAATACATTTGAAAAAGTAAACAGCAATGTCTCTTTCCAAGAATCATGACCCGGTTACTCAAGATAATCCAGAGTGGTTGGGAGCAGTTTTATGTAGGAACTATTTTCTTTCTGCCGAATTACACCTGCCAACCGTATCACTGCGCAGAAGCCCTGTTTGGTCCGACATTGCTAGCTGGTAGCTGCTAACCGACACTCAACTGAGCTGGCAAACGCTACAGCTCGGCAGATGAAGAGAACATTAATGTTTACGTCTCACCCTGTCACGAGCATGAGGCTCTGGTCCATGAGTATGCTTCCTTCTGCGAGGTGATACGGTTGGTGGTTGTTGTTCGATAAAAAGAAAGTAGTTCTTACATGAACTGCTCCCAACCAGATCTGTGGATTATCTTAAGTAACAGGGTCATGATTCCTGGAAAAAAGATATTGCTGTTACATTTTTCAAATGTATTTTTAAACACAGTGCCATCTAGTTCCATTATATTGGAGAGAAGGAAGACATATCTATGGCTGATATCTCCAACACTGGGCAACTCACACCAAAACAATCTAGATTGATAAATAGCACTAAAGGTAAGAGGAAAAATATATATTTTTGATTTTGGAGTGAACTGTCCCTTTAATCTGTGCTGCCATGTTCCATGTACCAACCAAAAGTTTGGATACACTTTCTCATTCATGGGAAAGTGTGTCCAAGCCTTTGACTGGTACTGTATATTAAATCCACATTGAATTGACAACATAAAAGCCTAAAATATCTTCATCCATGATACCCAACAAGTTGCTTGCCTATTGAAGTTTGACTGCATAAAACCTGAGAACATGAGTTTAATCACTGAGCTTAGGTTTGGAGAGGTCATATTAGTCCACACAACGTATGCATGCACAGTGACAGTCAACCATAATTGGCCCCTTGCCAGTGGATTAATATCCATTCCCACTCTATTAAAATGGCCTTTCTTATTGAGGCTCCAGAGAGTTAATTAAACCAATGCCATTTTGGAAGGTCAAGGATTTAGGGATAAAACGGCATGGACTTGAGAGGCGGGGCACGTGGATGAATAACTGCCCTGTCCTTATGTCGGTGCATTTAACCTTCTCTGACTAGCATTTATTTGGTAAGGGTTACAAGCTTAACCTTTTGTTCCCTGAAATGTGCTGCAGGTGTAGGGAAGGCTGATGGGAACATTATATATAACTGAAGGGGTGCTGCTGAAGTTTTTCTGAGAGAGGGCACACTGCACATGGCATTTAAAGAGAAAGATCTCCCTGGTAAGAACATACCATTCAGCTGTAAAAAAACACACACACACACACACACACACACACACACACACACACACACACACACACACACACACACACACACACACACACACACACACACACACACACACACACACACACCAAATGTAAAAGAGGTTAAAGTTTACAACATTATTATTTTGATATTATCCATATAATATGGACACAAGAAGGTGATGCTTTAAAGGTCCCATGACATGGTGCTCTTTGGATGTTTTTATATAGACCTTAGTGGTCCCCTAATACTGTATCTGAAGTCTCTTTTATATAGACCTTAGTGGTCCCCTAATACTGTATCTGAAGTCTCTTTTATATAGACCTTAGTGGTCCCCTAATACTGTATCTGAAGTCTCTTTTATATAGACCAGTGTTTCTCAACGCGTGATTACCGCCGAGGCGTTCAGAAGATGATGGGGGCGTTGAGGCAAATATTTTGGAAAGGGGCGTTGAGGTGCCCTTGGGGGCGTTTGTTTGAAAGCTAGTTTAAACCAAAGATTCACAATAACAATACATGTTTACACTTAAACTACTTGCAAAAACTGTTTTCTGCAACATTAAAAACCTGCCAGTTCACGGCACTGCAACTGGACGGACGGTGGATCATTGTTCGGGGCAGCTCCGTGCTGCCTTCAAGGAAACGGGAAGTCAGAGCATCGTCTTAAATGAGCTCCGTATTTCAGCGTGAAGCTGCGTTCAGAAAAAATAGCAATCGCCGCGGGGTGGTGCGGCGGTCCTGATGTATTCTTTAATCCCCAAATGTAGCACAAGTAGACTTTATATTTCACAGTAACAGTTTTTCGTTCAGATCTTTTAAGAACCCAACGTTTCCTACTGTACCTGAAGGCAGCTTAATTTCACACGAAGAAAGAGAAAAGAGACGAGCGTTTATTTTTTTTACGGCGAGAGATATCGACTGTGCTTTGTTGTTTGGCAAACATTTAGCTGTCCCCCAAACTCCCGGGCAATTCAGGGCTTGTGTTTGCTGTTTTAAAACTTTCTTGTTTAAAGCGATAGAGGCAGAGATGTCACTGTTTACTGTACGGGACTCCACCTCCTCAAACCGCACGCGCCGTGTGGGGGTTGCGCTTCTCCAAAAACGTTTTTTTCTGCTATTTACTCGCCAGAGACGCGATAGCAAACCTAGACTTTCAAACCTAGACTCTTCAAACCTAGACTCTTCAAACCTAGACTCTTCAAACCTAGACTCTTCAATCCTAGACTCTTCAATCCTAGACTCTTCAATCCTAGACTCTTCAATCCTAGACTCTTCTAACCTAGACTCTTCTAACTTATACTCTTCTAAGCATTAACAAAGGGCTCTCACTAACTTTCAAAGGTTGTAAACTTATTTCCATTCGGCAGTAGGTGTCGTTCTTCAAGTCGTTTGTCATCACCAAAATGAAAACCTTGTTTCTGTGTGGTGTGTGTGTGTGTGTGTGTGTGTGTGTGTTTGTGTGTGTGTGTGTGTGTGTGTGTGTGTGTGTGTGTGTGTGTGTGTGTGTGCGTGCGGTAATCCTGCTTTTACCCCATGATAAGTGCAAGCTTGTTTTCCGTTGGAACAATTTGAATGAAAAATAGATTTGAATGTTAAATTGCTAGCTGTTTCTGATTGGCTACTGTTAGTGTTTGTATAATAATAATAATAATAATAATAATAATAATACATTTTATTTAAAAGCGCCTTTCATGACACCCAAGGTCACTTCACAACCAAAAAGGACATTCAAATTATAGTCATCTTATAAAGGTGCTGAGGTTCACACCATGCAGCAGGCCTTTTGATAATACCTAATTATAGTTTGAATGTTACATATCTAGTAGTTCTGATTGGCTGCTGTTATTTAATTTGAATGTCAAATGGTTGCATTTAAAAAAAAAAAAACTGTAAATATTTCTATTCACATGGCTTTTTTGATACCTGGGAAACTAATACATGTGTTGTTTGTCATTCAATGATTTGATTTATTGATTATTTTTAATAACAATAGTAACGACAATAATAGGCCTATATTAGGGCGTAATCATTAATATCCAGGGCAATTAGCCTACATAATATTTGATGGGGGGCGTTAGGGACCTGGATAATGGATAGGGGGGCGCTGGCACAAAAAAGGTTGAGAACCACTGATATAGACCTTAGTGGTCCCCTAATACTGTATCTGAAGTCTCTTTTATATAGGCCTTAGTGGTCCCCTAATACTGTATCTGAAGTCTCTTTTATATCGACCTTAGTGGTCCCCTAATACTATATCTGAAGTCGCTTTCCCGAAATTCAGCCTTGGTGCAAAATTACAGCCACTAGAGCCAGTCCCACAATGAGCTTTCCTTAGGATGTGCCATTTTTGTGTCTCTAGCTATTGAGGAGGAGAGAGGGGGGGCAAGGTGGAGGGTGGGGGAGTGGCCTTGACCAACTGCCACTTTTCTCGTTTGAAAGCCATGATGTCTCTCTCCCATGGGTTGGCCAAATTCTCTGGGCGTCAAAGCAGAGAAAGGGGAGGTAATCTTGCTTGTTATGACCTCATAACAAGCAAGATTCCAGAACAGCTCATCTGAGCTTTCATTTTCTCAAAGGCAGAGCAGGATACCCAGGGCTCGGTTTACACCTATCACCATTTCAAGCCAATTGGGGACCATAGGCAGGCTGGGGGAAATCATATTAATGCTTCCTGACACAGTCATGAACGCGCATTGTGGAAGTAGCCTACGTGCCAACGCTGCTGCGGTGATGGCTCAACCAGCTCCTTCTTGTCGGTTATTGGCTGGAACACTGTTTGTTATGTTTGGTGGTGCAGGTTGGTGCAGTTTGTTTTTGTTGGAGTTTGTGGAGCCTGGGCTGTCTACAGAGACCACGTTTTTATTTTTTACAGTGTGTTCAGGGGACAGGCAGCTAGCGGATAGTGAGGAGATGTTTACTGTATGTGACAAACAAATGTAGCCTAAGAAATGTGTGACATCGCTTAGAGCCCCTTTAACATTACTTATCAGAAAACAGTATAAGATTCAAATATTTATATTTTTCAATCACAACCTTACTTGTGCAAGGGACAACTCTCAGCAGGTCTCCAGAAAGGAATAAAAATTGCTTTGATCAATAATTTACACAGGATCTAATTCAAAAGGTTCTCAAACATCATCCACAGAAGGACTTCTGGTTGAACTGTAGGTTGCTTGCAGAGCAAGTGTGTGTGTGTGTGTGTGTGTGTGTGTGTGTGTGTGTGTGTGTGTGTGTGTGTGTGTGTGTGTGTGTGTGTGTGTGTGTGTGTGTGTGTGTGTGTGTGTGTGTGTGTGTGTGTGTCTGTTTGTGTGTGTGTGTGTGTCAACAGATGGCCCCTTATCCCCACCTTGATGAATCATAAAGGTTTTTTTAGGGCTTCGGAGAGGTAGAAAATCAAATATGAAATCATCAACAAACTAACAACATTTTGCGTTTTTAGCTGTACACTACAGGAAGTGAGGCATTACCCACGGTTCTGTCCCAGCAGCTCTGGCTCTCAGGGGAAAAGTAGAAAAGGCACCAACCAGAGAGAGAATCATAGCCCGAGGGGGCTGGTGGAGTCTGGTTAATCTCCCGTACCGGTGCTTTCAATAACTGCATGTCAGAGCCTGGCTGTCTTCACCATTTTTGTGTGAATTGTTTTGCAACTCTTTAAATCTTCCCCTCATGCCAAGTTTTAAAGCCGATATATCTCATCTGAGGCCAGGCCGTAACTCCGAGTTGAGGTGCGCAGATGCAGCTCTGGTGACGCGCTGCTCCCTGAAGAACAGCCAGCGCAGTAGCTCAGTCCCATTAAAGAAAGAAACAAAGACGAAAATCTACACGACCGAGACAGAAACAAAACATGACCTGGAGTCGGGATCCACTTCTTCGTCAGCCAAACTACGCACATGACCGGCTTCAGCTGCCAGACACAAGATTAACCTCAGTAGCAAAAAGGAACAACACAATTTAGTGACTCAGCGTTCTTGTAAATCAACAGCTAAAGAGAGTCCTCTTGTCAAAGTGACCAAAGAAAAAGCTGACCTGTTTTGCTGAACTTACTTTCTTTTTTTTTTTGGGAAACAGGGCTTCCACAGATAGGTTCCACTTCGGTTTACAGCTCCCGGGCAACCAACATCAAGACCTGAATTGTTTGTCAGGTGGCAACAAAACTTTACCACTTTGAAATAAGAACATCAGTAGTTTGGAAGACAGTGAAAGCAAGGGCAACCCAAGAAAGTTCTTAGGCACAAACAGGGGTTCCTAAGGTTCTGTGTAAGAAATCCCAAAATACAATATAATAGTGGAGATTGGGTGGGGATCTATTGCTGGATGTTAAGTGGGGCAGCACAAAGAACTAATTTATTCACTTAATTGTCAACGGCAAACTGGGATCCATCGTGCCAAAGAAGGTATTAGCTACTCAGATAATCCAGGCTAGAAACCAACTACATCGCAAGTGTTTTGAAATTCACCTGATGAATGTACTACACTGTTGGACATACTGTAATAAAACATGACACCAGTCACCTATTCCTCAGTCTAAAGGGTTATGAGCACATCGTTAAACCACATGCCGTGCCCATAATCCATAAGTTTGACTTTTACTTGATGTCTTTTACAGCTTTCTGGCGACTTTAAGCATATTTAAAGATGAGAAAGAGTATTTGAGAATGAGGTCCTACCACTGCATAGTGAACGAGTGTAGCGCCTGTTATAAAAATCCACTTATTACAGTAAACCACAACACACCTGCTTGAGAAGAGGATAAACTCACCTTTGGTTGAGAAGAAAGACCCATACAAATATCAGGACAGGCTGACATTTATCACAGCAGAGCCACAACACTTGAGATGCTACACCTAAAACACAGAGAGAAAGACATTATAGTCAGCTGTGTAACTCCAGCAAATATAAGTTTTAAAAAGAAAAGTTTGACATTTTGGGAAATGTGATTTTTTTGTTTTCTTGCTGAGAGTTAGCTGAGAAGATTGGCACCTGTATGAATGTCCCATCAGAAGTCAACTAACTTAGCTTAGCACAAAGACTGGAGACAGGAGGGGGGGTGGACAACTGGCCCCAAAGTGGGACCAGTAACTTTCTGGAGCCTCTCAAGAGTCAAGTATATAACACCCTTAAAATGGCAAATTTTCATTTTTACAATTTTGCTTTTGAATGTCTATTAGTGAGCTTCAGAGGTGCTGGTATATGGACTTTGTTACCTTTGGACGGAGCCAGGCTAGGTGTTTTCCCCTTTCAAGTATTTGTGCTCAACTACGGTAATCTTCTCAACCAACTCTTGACAAGAAAGCAAATTAGCATATTTCCCAAAATGTCAAACTTTTCCTTTGAACAGAGGAAGACACCTGTTCTAACGTAACCAAGCATATAGGTATATTTACATAATGGCAAAGACCCTTTCTTGTAAAGGTGGTCCAATTGTAGTCACTTCCTTTGCTCTGAAGAAGTAAGTTTTCTGCTATTTGGTGTGCAGTCCAAAATCCCTGTGGAGAATATAACAAGACCTATTACCTACAAACAACACCAAGGAAACTACTGCATGGACAATGAAAGCTGAAAGATCTACCCAATTAAATTCTATTATAAGTGTGGTGGTTTTCTTCTCAATTAAAATATACAAGGTAGGATCAATACAACAATGCAACACACCAATACAACTCTGCCCAACATGATTGTGTGATGGTTTTGATTCATTAAGTCCTACTATTGCACTACACATCAATGGGATAAACACTAATCAATGGCACAGAAAAGAGACTTTAAAGAGACAGTGAGATATTAAGAAAGAGGGTTCTGCAGAAAGACCTGCATTGGGCATAATAGATCATCATTATATTCATCATCTTAGAATGCGCTACCTTTTGCTGCAGCACCTAATTTTAAAAGAGATACCCCACCCAAATCAGGCTCTTTTATGCTCAGGAGCCAATGAGCAAACTGTAATAGGAATTACAACCAACAATTAAGCTGGAGACAGCTTCACTCCAGCCAATGAGTGAGCTTGGACAGAACAGTGCATTTAAGTCCGTGTGTTCAGAATATACTGAGCATAAAGACGACCTGTGGAGGAGTGGCTTATGCTGCAGGTGTGGTTTGAGAAAGTTCCATGACCATTCGGATCCTTTTTCCCCCCCACAATTGGAATAAATTTGCAGTAACTTAAAACTTTAATTCAGTTGAGCCAGATCATTGCTTTCCTATTTGCTTAAAGCAAGGTAAGAAGGTTTCACTGCACATTTTACAGACATCCTGAAGCTGCTAAGTAAAGCCCTTTCCACACACGTTCTCTGGCCCGACATGTTACATATAATAAATAAAAAACAAACTAATAATAAAGCTCCAAACACGGTTACAGTGGCAACTGTAGTTTTTGGTGCTTTAAGGCAACACAGACTGTATCTGTATAACAGTCTGCCACTAGTCTAAAGAGGAAAAGATGCCGGGGAACATTGTAGAATACACACCCAGCATGGGAGGATGAGTAGTAAATAAAAGAGAACTGCCTGGATCAAAAGCTATGAGTGGTTACATGGAGGACAGCAGCAGAGCCAGACAGCAACATGGGAGGCTGAGGCTCCTCATGTCTTGATTGGTCAGGGGGGCGAACCCAGACAAGATACTATCAGAGAGAATGCAGGATCTCTCTCTCTCTCTCTCTCTCTCTCTCTTTTTTTTTTTTTTTTTTTTTTTTTTTTTTTTTTTTTTTTTTTTTTTTTTTTTTTTTTTTTTTTTTTTTTTTTTTTTTTTTTTTTTTTCTCTCTCTCTCTCTCTCTCTCTCTCTCTCTCTCTCTCTCTCTCTCTCTCTCTCTCTCTCTCTCTCTCTCTCTCTCTCTCTCTCTCTTTTTCTTTTTTTTTTCTTCTCTCTTTCTTTTTTTTTTTTTTTGGGACATCCACAACAATGAAGTGAAATACCACAGTATCCTTGAGTGCTCAACGCACTGGAACTATACCAAATACAAATCCTCACCAATCTTTAAAAATATGATGACACATATAAAGCAATGGTGATACTCAAGTATTTTTTTATTTTTAATTTGCAGCAAAACATTTCTAATCTTTTTTTTTAATCTTCTCTAGTCTTTTCTCTAGTGTGCAGTTGTTTTTTTTTCATTTTGACTATTTTTTCCTTAGTTGCAGTGCATTTTTATCTGAAGAAAAACAAAACAGATAAGGTTCCAAATAAAAAGATTTCATAAATGTGCTATCCTTTCATTTAAGCCTGTCCTTATACCTTCTATTAAATAGTCATACATTTTCTGGTGCACTGCAGAGAAAGAAAAGCATACCAAAATATATTGTTTTTCAGCGCAAAGTAAAAAAAAAAAAAAAAACCTGTCTTGTTGAAAATGTTAAGACATTTACAATTCCTGTGAGGCCTGCCAAGGAAAACTGACAGGAGTGCTTGCAAGCGACGGCCTCATTCAATGGCAGTGCTCATTCTGCAGGATCCTTTATGTGACACCATTACAGCTGGAACCTTTTTTTTTTTTTTACAAAGGGGCGATTCAATGCTTTATGAAAAGAACAAAATAAATTGTACTACAGAGCAAGGAAATACAGACTTAAACTTCCTTCTCAAGAGCCCCGGGGGGCAGATTAGTTAGAAACAACAGCATCTTAGAAAATGGATCCAACAATCAGCAGCAGCATTGGGCTGAGTCATAATTTATTACCCATACACGCTTCACAGTAGCGCCTGTTAGTGGGAGACTCAACACTGGGTATCGGACTGAAAATAGATGCAAGAAACTGGAGCTGGGAAAACGATCACATTACAGCATTGATGGGCTTCTATAAAAGCACATGACATGTTTGACTGCAGCTCTGTGATTTTTTAATGGTGGGGAGGGTTTTCTTTTTGTTGTTAAAATAGAGCAGTGTCTGATGCTCATGTCTCATTGCCCTGAAATCACTGCCTTGTGCAGATACAAAGGACCAGCATGCTATCAGCCTTCATATCATCTAGAACCACATGAGTTGTGCAGGGTCCTTGTAGTACTCGGTTTTTAATGAGCAAAAATACATCCCCACACAAGGCTAGACTTGAAGAGAAGAGTGGAAAACATGATTGTGGATTTTACTGACTTGAGGTGGTCAACAAAACTCACCCCTACTGTTTTTTTTTTTCCTTCTGTCCCTCCCTCCCTCACAGAGCACACATACAGAAATCAGAGGCAGCTTCCATAAATAGAATGAAAAGTAGGCAAGTGGCTGCTGGGAGTGGCCATTACTGGGAATATGATCGATTAAAAAGCAATTTGCTCCTCCGCTCAGGCCCTGCACTCCTAAATGACAGCCCCCCCACGGTCCAGATGGAGCTCGGAGGGGTCGTGGAAGTCGGCCGGCCTGCCCCTCCTGCTCCTCCAGCTTCAGCAGCCAACCCCCCCCACACACACACACACACAGCCTCCACTCCCAAGCCAGATCCTCGGTTACAGTCCTCACCTGGAAAGCGACCAGGCAGAAACATCCAGGCAGCCCCTGCCGGTCTGACAGAAAACCTAGACTTTGTTCTAATGTAGAGTGTATTTGTGAAAGCTTAAGGGATACTTCACCGATTAGCATCAGTAGAAACCTGGTAGTATTTTCAAATGACCGTGCTTCCCTCCCTCATGTTCCCCTGAGACTAGATTTCTCTGTATTGTGGGTCTGGAAAAAAAGCCTCTGATGGCGCAAAAATCGTTAATCGGAGGCATTTTTGCCCAGAGGCTATGGACTACAGCCAGCTAGTTCCGCATGTTTTCAACCTGCCCATAGGGAGTGGGACTGTCACAACCCAATGAGAGTCCAGTGTCAGCCATCTTGGAGCTAAGCTACAGCTCTCTCTTTCCAGCAGTAAACTTTTACAACAATGATGTGCATTCAAACTACCGCACATGTGTACCACCGGAGTACATTGGTACAGATCGGAGAGTATGCAGGAAACTTCATTACAGACGGAATAATCGACACGCTACGCAAGCTTCGCCTGCTACGGAGACCAGCAGCTCAGCCTGTGGTGTCGCTCGATGCCGCTAGCCGGGTAAGGGGACATCGAGAAAATAATCAGCAGAAAATGAAAATAATCATTAGTTGCAGCCATTTCACAAATTCCTGTACTGACAGTGAGTTAAGTACATTGGCAAAGTGCAACCCCTGGCCCCGAACATGCTGCACGTGTCTGATCACCCGCTGGGAGCAGAGGCTGGGGTGAAGATAATATGGGAGGAGGGGAAGATGGAGGGCAGGCAGGATCATATGGGCCCTGGCTGTGCAATTTGGCTGGCTGCATGGGGGCACTTTTTTGGGAAATTGGCCTATTGGTGATCACTGGTGATAACAGAGTACAAAATTATCAGTGTGTCTAAGCCTTAAAAAATTCCGAGATTGATAAAGATGTATTGTAATTATGATTAGCATTCACACCCAACAACAACATTCCTATCAATTGACTTAATTTCTTTCCGCTGCACATCCTGTGGAAGAAGTGTCTGTTTTTATTAGTTTCATAGCTGTGGCTGAGAAACACTTATTGTTTAGAAATTTCCGAGATCCATCGGCAGTGGTTCCACTGCAAAATCACATCAGTGACAGAGCTAAAAGATCAACGCCATTTTGAACTGCCAGGGAGTATGCTCTGTGTTACCATAGGAACACAGGTACCAAGTGGTGGTGGTGGTGGTAGTGGAGACCCTGTATAGCTAAAAACACAATCAGTGGCCATTTTTAAACTGTGTGAATTTACAGGCCAAATAAAAGACACAAATTACTTAAACCGATTACTGGACAGAAGTGGTCGCGCCTTTTATCTTCCACCTTCACTGCATTGATTTTCCCATATGACACAAGATTCAAACCTGCAGTGTGTCTACTTTTCTGGCCTTTCAGCAACTCTTCCCCTGATTGTCCTCACTGTCTGCAGGTCTTGGCTTCAGCAGAGCTTGGCCTCAGACTCCTTCAGACTTAGCGGCTGGAGGTTAATTGATACTGACAGATGACGTAACATGGAAATCATTTGCAGGGAGATCTGGCTTCTTTATCAATGCCGGTACTCCTCACACACACACACACACACACACATACACACACAAACACACACACAGACAGGAGGGAGGGAGTTAACAGATGTGATTCTGTCCAGAAGGCTCATGTTCCCTCATGCACAGTGTTAGAGGGCTAATGACTAAATCCATGCTACAATTTGTAAATGATGTGAAAGAACCTTGTTCATTTTCTGTGATACTAAATTGATACTTATCACCTTTCATTTTTTAGCTCAACCTAAACTTGGCCAGGTAACTTAAATTCTGCTTTTACCATTCGAATGATATGTCAGAATTAAAACAATGAATCCCACATTTTGGGAAAATGTGTGCATTTGCTTTCTTGCCAAGAATTAGAGAAGATTGTTGCTACTCTTATGGCTGTATGCTAAATATGAAGCTAGAGCCAGAAGACTGTAAGCTTAGCTAGACATTAAGATTGCAAACAGGGGGAAACAGTAAGCTGGACTTTGTTAACAGTAACAAACTACGCTCACTATTATATAAACACATTATATATTGTTTGTTATATTCGTACAAAAACTGAAGTGTCAAATTGTACAGGCTGCTAGCTGTTTTCACCTTTTTCTAGTGTTTTAGCTAAGCTAAGCGAACACTCTCCTGACTCTAGCTTAGGTAATATTTAGCACACTGACAAGAGAGTGATAACTCTAGGCAAGAGAGCGAATAATCGTATTTCCAAAATTGTTGGACTATAAATTAAGTTTGCATTTTTTTCTAGAACATCATACCATAAGTTATCTAAAGGCTACTGGGCCTTGGCTGCCAAGAAAAAAACACTTTAGCCAGTGTCTTTTGTCAATGACTCAATGCCCTTGCATGGTTGATCTGAGGTCCCATGGGTTCATTGCTAATGGGATCAAGGGATAGTGAGGGTGGGGGAGTCGGGTTGGAGGGGGTCTTACAGGATTTCCGTGAGGAGAAACAACCAGAATTAAAGCCCATCCGGGGAGACAGAAAAACCATCTGAACTTTTGTTCCCTCGGCTTTCCACCCACTCACAGTGGCTGACTGATTGATATTCTTATGAATGTTAATACTAAAGCACGTCTTTCAAAGCTCACCTTGATAGAATTGATTTTCCTCAAAAAAAATAATTCAGCCAAGGCATAATAGAAACTAGTAAAAGTGCCTCAAAGGCTGAATTCGATGATTTTGAAGTGAAAAAGTTTCTGCTGTGATTCCCTCTGGTGTAAAAAATGACTCTGCGGATCCAATCTTCAAACTATAGAGCAGATTTAATACAGGTTTGTCTACAATTGACTTTATGACCTATTGTCTCCTGCTCTATCCTCAGATATAAAATATTCATTCATCTTGGGCGCAAAGATTAATAAGAAATTTATTGCTGCTGTTGCAGAAAATCCTCAAAACACTAATTTCATTTTACTGTTCTTAAATGAACATAGTTCCTGATGCATCATTTCCTGACTCTGGGGCCTCACACAAATCCCAACACATGATACAAACACAAAATGCATCATTGGCAATCTGAAAAATAATGCTTTTACTAATCAATCCAACACCAACTAAATGAAACGTCCAGTTAGGGTTTGCATTTAACACACACACACACACACACACACACACACACACACACACACACACACACACACACACACACACACACACACACACACACACACACACACACACACACACACACACACACACACACACACACACACACACACACACACACACACACACACAAAATAGTTGCCATGTCCACTGCCTACAACAAAAGATGGAAAGAATTAGAGAAATGGAAATGGTGATTCAATGCTGTTATGAAAACTGGAGCCCGGTGTGCTATGACAGAGTGAAGGCCTATTCAGTCGGACTTAATGCTCCACGGAATCACTTCCCCAACCCACTATCTGTGGCCCTCAAAAAATCTAAACTGTATTGTCCCCAAGTTTACACACACACACACACAACACAAAACACACACACAACACACACACAACACACACACACACACCACACCTTTGATCCCAGTCTGTCTGGCTTGCTACGTTTAAGATTCAATATTTAATTGCCATGTCACCCCTGCTGATTGGAATTTCAACACCTGGACCCAGCAGTCTTTCAGGTGTCCAGAGTCAAATATAGAAATGGACAAAATAATTGTACAAAAGGTGAGGTAAATTCAGGTAAGAGCCATTATTACCTATTGACTTCCCTTGCAAAATCTATACTTGCCACAAAAGAGAAGCAGACGAGTTAGATTTTTAAATTGCACAAAAGAGGCTGCAACTCAATATCATGTCCCAAATATTTTGCACATTCAGTGCATTTCGGTCAATTTAAACCCTCGGCCCCACTTCACCTCACCTCTCCTTTCAGACCCAACAAAGTTACAACGTATTGAATTCTCCCAATAGAAAGTGCAAGGGCAGACCTTTCTGACATCTATTTAAGCCTTCAGCCATATATCTGAGTCAGGGAGCCATCCAGGAGCGGTAAATACCCGTGCAGAGGCAGCGGCGCTGCAAAGCTACAGAGGAGATTGGTATTCAGAGTGGCAGTTTCCAAAGTTGAAGCTGCATAAATAGCCCAAACTATTACATAAAATGTAAACAAACCACATTGTGCCAAATCATATCAGCTCTGCGCTGCAGCAGGTGGATAAACTGACAAAGGCTGCTCTGCTCTTCAAATGATATAATAATGTGTTTTTTGGTTTTATTAGTCTTTATGGCAGAGCACTGGCCGAACGCTGTCGAGATGGAAGCACAAAGAGAAGACATTAAGAGCGCAGGAACAGAAAGATGGCAGAGGTAGACAGAAAATGGGCCGAACGGCTCAAAGTGAGCTGTGAAGTCTTAGTCTTTTAACAATGCCTTCCTTTGCCGGATAGCAAAGCAGACCAAACTGTAGAGTAACGTATGGTAGATGATGTCTCGCAGTGGCTGTCAAACCTTTTTTCGGAAAGCATAGCACATTGCTCAGATAATGAGCCTCACGAGTTTGGATAAAGGACCCCACCCACACAAAGACCTGTTTATTCTGTTCATCTGTACATCTCCCTTACAACAAGGATGCAACACTCTTCTCTGTTTTCAGGCAGAGAGAGACCGTCATATCTTTCACTTCTTATTCGTGTCGCCAGCAACACAAGCTACATCCCATTTAAATGGTTTTTGCAGGCTGCCAGAAGAGGGGATCCAAAATGAGAGAAGGTGGGAAGGGAGCGGAAACAGGAATAGTAGAAGAGAATGATAGAAAGGAACCAATGGTGGAGGAAAAGGAGAGAAGGACAAGAAGGAGATGTAAAAAAAATCCAGCAGCTATGGTGCTAGAAGCTGACTGCACAAATTATGGAGTTATGGTCAGGCCACACCAGCATTTAAAATGGTGACAGTTTAGGGGAAAATCCATTCATTCCAACATGGTTACTGACTTTGCTCGCAAGGGCAAAGTAAACCACACACATTTTTCAACATCTAGTTAAACTTTGGTGAACTTTGACCCTAAATTGTAGCAGATATGTTGCACCATCCACTTTTATAATCCACTTGGATGCTCACATTAATGACCAAACTTCTTGGTGTAATATAAGATGAGTGTTTTTTTTTTACTTAGTAAGAATACTTGGCAGGATGTTATCCAGTTGAAAAAACATACTTGGCAATGCTCACTGGTGGATAAAGTGTTTCTAGATTATTGTATCTCCGTTTCAACTGTATTATTATCATCCCGAAAGAAACTTGGTTTGCAGGCATGCATTACAGTTTTTTCCAATTGCTAAACGACAGTGGGCACAACTGGAGTCACATGTGCAAAACTCAAACTACAGTCTGCACTACCAACAGTCACCTGAGCTTAACTGTTCACATCACCTGCAAAACTCATTCAAAGCAACACAACTCTTAACACACGTCTCAAAACAGGCTCAGTGCAGCCAAACACTATGCACAAGCCTCACTGAGATAACACACACTGTCACTCAGAACACACTGAGGGTAAACACACTAGCGTCAAACACCAATACACAAATTACAAACTTTCTCATTTTTACAGTTTGAACAATTTGAGTGACTTGACACTACTCAACAGTTTAAGGAAAAAATATAGATTGTATAACATACCAATTTTTACACAAGGTAAACAAGAAGGAATGAAAATCAGCAGTTTTCTTCAATATAGTATTTTGTCTCTAGTAATTTATAGAATTACTTGGGGAAAAAACTAAAGGTAAATAACAGTAACAAAGAATGGTGTGACAAATCCTGCCTCTCTCCAGCATCATGTGGCAAGTTTTCTTCATCACATTGGATGTGTGCATCACCTCTAAATACAAATGAATGTGGTGTTTCTATTGCTTTCACCTCCATTACTTTCTGAAAAACAGTAAGAACGCAGTTTACTATTGTAAAGATATAGTGTTTTTCACTTTTTTTTTATAGCTGTGTACATAACCTCAGACATCTTACCTGGACATATTGGTATCTTTACTCTTTTACCGGTTTCTCTCAAACGGTACAGTGTATAATTGTTTCATTCTTATTTGGTGTTTGTAAAACAAAAAAAAAGGCTTTCTGAGCTTTCTCTGTATAAATACCATATATGTTCACTAACTAGTCTAAAACAAGACACTTGCTTAGGTTGTCAGCTACAATTGCAATCAGCAGTGTTTGATAGGCACCAGACTGAAATCTATTCTGTTTTGAATGTGTGGTTAACAGTTTTGACAGCAGTGTGTTAGCATTTGAACAAAGTGCTGTAAATCTACAGTGTTGTGCACGTTGTGGTTAAAGTCATGGGATAAGTGTGTCGAGTTCTGAAAACTGTGTTCAAGCAATGAAAAACGAACTAGAGTTTGGTCCACATGAACTGCTGCTGTGCAGACTGTAGTTAGCGTTTTGCACGTGTGACTCCAGTTGTTCCCACTGTCGTTTAGCAATCGAAAAAAACTGTAAACACAGAGGTAGAATATATCTTTGGCAATTCTGTACTGTGGTTTCTTGTTAATTATTGACGGACATATCTGCAATAAGCAAATAGAGCTCAACAGTGTGGTTCCAAAATCCCATTCCATTCTGTAAAAGGACTTTGATTTTTAGCCATAACCAAGGTAGACCACGAGTTACGAGATTGTGAAATGATTGTTCATGCCCCTTTAGAAGACAAGTGTGTATGAAATCAACATTGTTTAAAAAAAAAAAAAAAAAAAAAAACATTTTAATCTCGATGTCATGAAGAAGTACACTACCCAATCTTAAGTATAAAAGAGACGTCTCTGATTGATGGAGCCCGCTGTTGCCATAGAAACGTGAGCTGCTACCACTGAACTCTACCATGGCTAGGTACACACTATTGATCCTTTGCCTTTTCTTACGTTTTCAAAATGTTTTTTTGTGCCGAGGTTTTATGGTCATGGTCAGTCTTAAAACTTTTAATATAAGCATTTTCTGAAAGGTCGATGGAGCTGAACTTAATGGGGGATCACTGAGCCGTTCAAAAAGACGGTGGTCACTGTTGAGCTCTATACACCACTATTTTCTACAATGAGATGAGACCCACACAGTTGGGAGAATGACACGAGTTATTAAAGCGATCTCACTCGACGTCTTACACTTACAGTCTTTCTCCTGCCAAAATGTCACTGTGCAAGTCTCTGGATTCCTATAAGCTCAGTGGCCGCCTTGGCTTCCGTTGGACGTCTGTCCTCCCTAAAGCAGGTGTCACAGCAAGTAAACAGACATAAATGTTGAGTTGTGAAACAATACGCACACTTTTGAGGTTCAAAAAGGTCACTTTTGTTGTCCCCTCGCCACCCGAGACACTCAGCATTTACAGGAAGTGAGCATTAGCCTTTTGATTGACAGCTATTCTCAGAGACGGATGTGGATGCACAATGTGGTGCCCGAGTACAATACAAAACAGGAGCCTATAAATCATGTTTCTTTCTACCCTGCTGGTAGCCACATAGTTCTGCTGCTGTTCCCTGGCTTATTTGAGGTACATGATTCCTTTAGCTCCAGTACAAATCATGTTGCAGCAACAGGCGGGACATATAGCGGCGGCAGCATGAGATTGGTTGCTGATGAATGCTTCCTGCAGCTGAGGTTTTGGACAACAACAACAAATGGCAAAATGAGGCTACCACAGTTTACAATTTCCAGGACATAAATCATAAATCATATGTGAAGTTTCTTGTGCTATAGGTGTATGGTTAACTATAGGAAGTGAATAGGTTCTGTATTTGCATGTAAACCCACATCTCCGACGCTCAGCTTAGATGACACATCCTCATTCCAGTTTGGAGCTGCACACACATTCTACTGTGGCTAATTTATCTCCGACTCATTTTCTCCAGGCTTTTAAACAACGGGGAAGCAGAACAAAAGTCTGTCATGTGTGACGTACAGTACAGTAAAGCAGACTTAGCCTCTGGAAAAAACTGCCTCCCATTTACTCCAACAAGAGGGGTATAAAACGCACTTAATTTATCATACAGAGTAAATTAATGGGTGCTGACAAGCTCAATAATTTTTCAGAGGCAACAGATAACGGTTATAATTATCGTCCACAGAATTAAACAGTCAGTGGAGAGACAGTGGGCACTTATGTGCGTGTGCACACGTGCAAGTGTGTGTGTGTGTGTGTGTGTGTGTGTGTGTGTGTGTGTGTGTGTGTGTGTGTGTGTGTGTGTGTGTGTGTGTGTGTGTGTGTGTGTGTGTGATATCGTCTGCTGGCCAAAGCTGGGCTCATTAATGGCAGACCTTGAGTGTTAATGTGATACTGTTTGGTTTATTACAGTCCAGTGTGTGCAAGGACCCAGACTACAGTTACAGAGAGCTGATTTCATGCCAGCTCTCGCTCTGTCTCTCTCTTTGTCCGCCTCGTCTCCTTAACAAAAACATATTACATCTACAAGAGTCTTTTTCCTGAACAGACTGTATTGCCAGAAAACAACAGCTCAACTGTAGCCACGCTCTGCAACAAGCTACTACATCTTTTTTCAGCCTGCACTGAAAGCCTCGGTGTCAGGGACCGACCATTCACTGTTGTTATGATTCATTACCCGAGTCACTTAACCCTTGTGTTGTCCTTCGGGTCCCAGTGACCCGAAGGGCAACACAAGGATTATGTACTTCCGTTTACTTTGTTGAGAATTGCTCTCTAAACAAGGGTTAATACAGCACCTTAGTTCTTGTTTGTACAGCATTTTGGTCAGCTTAAACTGTGTTTAAATGTGTTCTAGAAATAAACTTTACTTACTTACTTTACAAGAAACAGGGTTTAGAGAGCAATTCTCAACAAAGTAAACGGAAGTACTCCTTGTGTTGTCCTTCGGGTCACTGGGACCCGAAGGACAACACAAGGGTTAAGGCACTGGTAATCAATGGTTGCTCTTCTGCATTGCGAGCCCAGCTACGTTGATGGCTTTTAAAAAGCTTTTAAGTGAAAGAGATTCAGATAGAGGGAGACAGAAAGTAAGTTTAAGAGAGCTCAGCATCAAAACAAGCGTGTGTATTGTCTCTGGCAGATGCCTGACTTTTACACACATATACACACACACACACATATACACATATACACACACACACACACACACACACACACACACACACACACACACACACACACACCCTCTATAACTCGTTATATCTGTGTGTGTGTGTATGTGTATGTTACTCTTTAAGAGAGGAGAGATTGTGGAGAGCACAGCTGCCCTCTATGGGTGTGAAAACATTCCAACACACTGGCAGAGAGACTGCTGATTTCTTCTTCTGCTGCTGCAACAGCAGCAGCATTACAGCTGGAAGAAATAGAGAGGCGCTAATTTTTGGAGCTTAGGTGTTTAACACTAATTAGCCAGCTTATCTTGCTAATGTCGCAGAGTCATCAAACGTAGCTCCTTTTGCATGAAAAATTAAGGAGGATTTCTCAGTGTAGTAAAACATATTTTGCTCTCTTGGAATGTGAGGCATGTGACATGTGTTCACATACTTTTTTTATGCTTGTGGAATATACTCTCAACCCCCCACCATACCACAGCTCTAGTATCTCCAGCCTTAAATTCTGTACTTGTGCATGCCAAGTTCAATATAGCACAAGGAAAGGCAGTGTTTGTCTTATCTTTGTCCTCGCTGCCCCCATGCTGAGGACACGAACCATAAAAAACAAGGTGAAAACACACAACGCTGGACTGGTAATAGATTTTATAGAGCGGGCCCAAACAAATGGGTCCGTGTGTACACTGACTGAGCTTTAAAGAGCCAGAGGAGGCCACAGTTCATATATTTCTAAGTCGGCCGGCTTCTCCGCTGAACCACAGGGACCCTCAGAGATCTAGGGAGCGTGTAGCTCTGAGGGGGGCTGGGTACGAATCCTCCCAGCCACTCAGAGGTCTTCCCCCTGATCATACCCAACACGCTGGGATGTGTGATCCAGCAAAGACCCGAGAGGATGAAAGGAATATATAAGATCTCCATCTCTGAAAATTATCATTACCATGTCAAAGCTGATCAAGATGTGGTTTTCAGGGAATGTTTGGGATGTGATGCTTTCATTATTTTTCGTGGAAAAAACACACTAACACTGGTAATGTCAGTGGATTTTAGAGGTCTTATTGAAGACCAAGCAAGCTAGAATTTGAATATAGCTACGACATCAATGGGCCTCACTCATCAAACGTTCTTAAAAAGGCATGAAAATGTCACTTTATTCAGGTTTTTTAACATCAATATGACTTCCCCCAGCCTGCCTATGGTCCCCCAGTAGCTAGAAATGGTGATAGGTGTAAACCGAGCCCTGGGTATCCTGCTCTGCGTTTGAGAAAATGAAAGCTCAGATGGACCGATCTGGAATCTTCTCCTTATGACCTCATAAGGAGCGAGGTTACCTCCCCTTTCTCTGCTTTGACGCCCAGAGAATTTGGCCCACCCATGAGAGAGAGACATCATGGCTTTCAAATGAGCAAAGTGGCAGTTGGTAAAGGCCACACCCCCACCCTCCACCTTGCCCCCCCTCTCTCCTCCTCAATAGCTACAGACACAGAAATGGCACATCCTAAGGAAAGCTCATTGTGGGACTGGCTCTAGTGGCTGTAATTCTGCACAAGCTATTGGAACTTAGGTTACAATATAAATATCAGATACAGTATTAGGGGACCACTAAGGTCTATATAAAAGAGACTTCAGATACAGTATTAGGGGATATTAAGGTCTTATATAAAAGAGACTTCAGATACAGTATTAGGGGACCACTAAGGTCTATATAAAAGAGACTTCAGATACAGTATTAGGGGACCACTAAGGTCTATATAAAAAGCATCCAAAGAGCACCATGTCATGGGACCTTTAAGAACGAATGTGTTCTTAAACCCCACTTAAGCAGTTTTCACGACGATTCAGGCATGCACCAATGTTTTCTTTTTCTTTTTTTCTTTTTTAAAGATGATTTTTTTTGGGGCATTTTCAGCCTTTATTTTGATAGGACAGCAGAAGACATGAAAGGGGAGAGAGAGGGGGGAATGACATGCAGCAAAGGGCCGCAGGGCAGAGTTGAACCCGTGACCGCTGCGTCGAGGAGTAAACCTCTATATATGGGCGCCTGCTCTACCAACTGAGCTATCTGGGCACCCACCAATGTTTTCTTATTTGGAATTTGTTTGTAGGTAAGACCAGAATCTACGCACACTCAAGAGCACTCTTACACCGTTTTTGTCCTTTCTAATTAAAAATGTAATATTTCTCTCCTTTATAATTTTGTAAATAATTATTTTCATTATTTTACACATAATTACAGTACAGGCCAAAAGTTTGGACACACCTTCTCATTCAATGCGTTTCCATTTTATTTTCATGACTATTGACATTGTAGATTCTCACTGAAGGCATCAAAACTATGAATGAACACATATGGAAATATGTACTTAACAAAAAAGTGTGAAATAACTGAAAACCTGTCTTATATTTTAGATTCTTCAAAGTAGCCAACCTTTCCTTTTTTTATTAATAAGGGAAACAATTCCACTAATTAACCCTGATAAAGCACACCTGTGAAGTGAAAACCATTTCAGGTGACTACCTCATGAAGCTCATTGACAGAACACCAAGGGTTTGCAGCGCTATCAAAAAAGCAAAGGGTGGCTACTTTGAAGAATCTAAAATATAAGACATGTTTTCAGTTATTTCACACTTTCTTGTTAAGTACATAATTCAATATGTTTCATAGATCTGATCAATATACAATGTAAAATAGTCATGAAAATATAAAGATAGAATAGAACTCTTCCTGTACTATAATGTTTGTTTAATAAATACACACTACACTTAGACTTCTGCTCATTTGTAAAGCACCTTGAATTGCCATTGTGTACCTTACAATTCTGGAGGAGATGGCCAAGGAGATGAAACCGCCAACACGGGGCCCAGGTCTGTATCTAAATTCTCAGCCAATGGCACACCCGAGAGGGCTATCTGTCCAATTAAAGCCCCGATGCGCTGTTCCAGCTCAGATTGCTCTGGGCCAGCCCCCGCCCCCCTCCAGTGGCCAGCATCTGTCTTCTATGTTTTGAAATAAATAAAAAAAAAATTGCCTCGGATTTCAGCCCAACCCATTTCTTTTTTACTTAATCAGTTTTGCGCTGTTCTCCGGATACAGCGTTCAGTGCATGAGTAACTGCATTCCATGCATCGGTTTTATTTGCTGCTTTGTATCTACTGCTGACGCTGACTAAATACGAGGTCTCGTTTTTCGCTAACTTCTTGCAGCAGTACCTCCACTTCAGAGTTACTAAAGTTTTTCCTTTCTTTTGAAGTTGAGGCCTCCACCGTCTTTACCACCTCCTTTTTTACATTTCTCTAAGAGTAAAGAACACGTCATGAATCAGACAGACTTTTCTTAGGAACTTTCTTAAGAACAAATTTAAGAAAAAAAACATTAAAAAGATATTGGTGAATGAGCCCATGTTATTTTTAAATGTTAAGATTCAATTCTGAAACAGTCCATTGGTGCATGGCCTTTTTGTTTTTAAGAAAAACAGATCATGTACATTAAGTGCCATTCTTTTAGTGAAGAGAGATGTTTTTAGGGTGTCCAAGTAGCCCTCTTATATGGGAAATCTCACATCTCAACGGTTATCTAACATGTCAACTTCAGACATAAGGCAACAATATTGAGTATATTGCAGTGTACATCTTAGGCCGATTACACACTGGACGCGTCTCGCGAGCGTGGCGTTTCTGTTGCGTCTCAGCTGCGTGGCGGCTGCGTGGATTTTTCTGTGTCCTACACACCAGAAGCGTGTCTGACGCGGCGCTGCTCCTGCTGCTAGGTACAGGGAGGGCTGATCTCGGGACATAACACAGACAGATTCAAACTCTGAAAAATGGGCTGTCTGTTTATAACAACTTTGTGTAGCTGTAAAGAGCCTATATAGCCTATCTGATGTTGGACCGTCACTCAGAACACACACTACGTTGTTATCGTAGCCTATCCTACCCTTTATATATAGCCTACTGATTTGATTAAATCAAGACATCGGCAGTATTGACTGCAAAATATGTTACAGAATATTTCATTCTGTATCACAGGTGCAATATTTGAAAATCTTTTCTCTGAATTTTTTTATTACATTTATATCTACATTGATGTCAAAACCTAGACTTTCAAACATCAAGATGTCATTTATTAATATGCATTTGTGTCTAAATGACATATAAACATCTTTAAACATCAACATTCCTATTCTATTTTGCCTGGAAACGCTTCCAACGCGCTCGCGTCTCGCGTGAAAAATAGGCGTCGGTTCTATTTCTAGCAGGAACGCATCTCACGCAGGCTCCAGGTAAGCTCTAACCTGTTAACATGGGAGCCGAAATATAAAACGGACGCGCCACGCGGCTGACATGCTCGCGCGTCCAGTGTGTAACCGGCCTTACTATTAGATAACTACCTAAAATCCTTACTTGAAAACTGAGAGCTAGAGCTATGCAACATGGCAGCCCATCAATAATTCAGTTTCAGTGAGAACCACTTTAGTCAAGAAACTTTTCATTTCCATTTGCAGTAAGACATTTGGCGGTACGGCTCTGTCTCTGGGACAGCAGCAGCAGAGACCCTGTATAGGGTACATAACAGAGCAGGCATCAGTGACAACAGAGATGACGTTGATTAGTCAGACCGAACATGGAAAGGAGGCGCTGGGGTGGAGGCGGGTTGCAAGTAAGCTTGCAGAGGAAGCAGCAAGGGTAGGCAGGCTAGAAGGTAATCAGCTGATTTATCAGCTGTCCGAATCAATTTCTCAATTTGGGAACAATGAATGGGTGGCTAAATCACCAGACTGTATGGGCACCAAACCACTGAACAGTATCATGCTAAGTGGCAAGCAGACATTTGAAATAATGGTACATTTACAGGATAGGTTAATCATGTTTCAAGTCTGTTTTTTAAACAATAGTCAGGTGCCAATATGTACACTGCACGCTGTGATCGTTCCTCCGGTTCACACTGGCCATTAAGAGATCCCTTGTTAATGTGCTTCCCACACTTTTCATCCTGTGCTGTGTTTTGGAACAAAGGTCAACACACAGCAAATAATGGAATAATTATCTGCCATACTTTGACATAAGAAAGGGACGATAAAGATGTTAAATGACTGCACTAATCTGTGAGCATAATTCAGCTGTAACGCAAACACAAAAACTCACGTTTCAAAATGAAGTATTAAGAGACCTTGATGATGCTCATGGGACAACGCTTTGATTTTGCAGAAATATATTGCTTGGAAATCAGATCAAGGATTAGAATAGGTAGGGCTGTGAAACTAATTGAATTTTGATCGCAATTTCAATTTCGGCTCCTAATGATCACAAAAACCCTGTAATCGAGAAAAATTATTATGTTTCACATTACGTACAGTACGTTGTGCAAGTAAACTCTTATTTTGCCTTGTGTTCTGAAGGGGAATTCAAAAAGTTCCAAAGGGAAAAGTACTAAGGGAAATTTCCCAGTTCAAGGTGTTTTCACTGTTGATTTGTTTAACTGTTTTTTTTTTGTTAAGTTCAATAAATGCAACATCTTTCCAAAAGTCAATGAGTAATCATTTTAAATAATCATGATTTCAATAATTGTCATTGTGATTATTTTCCATGATCCAGCAGTCCTGAGGGTAGATGCTATAATATGACCCTGCAGAAATGTATGGATTACTAATGTATCAAAATATATAGAAATTACATGAGAAAATAAATCACAGCTTTAAAATGATGCGTAAAAATAAAAGTAGTAGAGTGATTTAAGTATGAAAAATAAGAAACACCCAAGACTGAAATCCTGCTGTGTTCACCAAACACTACTGAAATACAGTTTGGCACTTCATCAGACCACTTTGCATATCGAAAAGAGCAGAAATGAAGCAAATTTCACTCTGCCTGTGTCAGAAAGGCTGCATAAACTCCCCCATTAGAGTTGCAGGAGTCAGGTAATGGAAGGAGGGTCTGCCCTGGCTGCTGCTCCTGCTGCCCCGCCATCCATGGCAAAGATGTTGCAGAGGCTGGAGAAACGGCGAGCATCTCTCACGGGGAGAGTGTGAACAGAGATCAGTGCAGCGTGTAGGGAGGCTGAGAGCTGAGGGGCAGAGCAGCTACTCCGACTGTAACACCAGTTACTGCAACAACATGCTCCATTCTACTGGATTGCAGACCTTTGGCTGCCAGACAACATGACAACACATTGGAGCAACACTTCCAGTAACGCTGAGAGAAAAACACACTGTGTCAATAATAATGAATCACTCGCTCATTCAGACACCGTCTCGTTTGCTCAGTCGCTCACACACACACACACTCACACACACACACACACACACACACACACACACACACTCGACTAAGTCACTTGCTCAGGCACTTGCTCGCTCGCTCATTTGCTCATTCACTAGCACACTCAACATTTACTCATCCGCAAACGCACACATACACACTCAGTGTCCACAATATCTGGAGTACAGATACAAAAACACACACACACACACACACAGAGAAAGCATCACAGCAGTGGTGGAAGAAGTATTCAGATCCTTTACTAAGTAAAGTAAGTACTAATACCACACTGTGAAAAAAAAAAAAAGACTCTGTTACAAGTAAAAGTCCTGCATTGGCAAATGTCACTTAAGTAAAAGTATTTAGTATCATCAGGAAAATGTACTTTAAAAAAAAAATCACTCCCGGCCATCACTGACCTTCATCACTCACGGTGTCTGCGACGTGCACAAAATATCATCGAGGACCACACACACACCCCAGTCGTGGACTGTTCTCCATCCTCCCGTCCGGGAGACATTACAGGAGCCTTAGGAGTCGCACCAGCATGCTCAGAAACCGCTTTTTTCTCAACACGATAACGCTGCTCAACACCAAGACCCAACACTAGCCCCTGCCCTTTCCCTGCTCCGCCCCTCTCCTTTTGCACATGGACTATGGACTGTCTGACTACCTCGGATCACTATGCACTTTATTAATGGACCTCAATGCACTACATATGATCATACTGCATTCTGTCTCTACTATTGTATGGACTATGGAATGTCTGATTTCTCAGAACTCTGCACTTTATTTGCTAATACACTTTAATATTGGACTAAACATGATTATACTGCATTCTGTGTTTTATTTCTTTTTTTAAGCAATGCTATAAAGAAAAGAGCATTTATAATGATTGCACTACTGGTTAGATGTAAAACTGCATTTCGTTGTACTGGTTGTCCTTACTTGTGCAATGACAACAAAGTTGAATCTAATCTAAAAGTACTCAAAGCAGACAAATCCTCACATTTTAGAAACTGGAAACAATCCAAACAGTTCTGTCAATCAACTAAGTTTTTCATCGGCTAACCATTTCAGCTGTAGTTGTAGGCCTACTGTATATATTGTTGGGCAATTTAATTTATAATAAACCGTCGTATAAACTACATGCGTTTTGTGTGCAAAACTCTTAATGTGTAAAGTAACTAGTAACTAAAGCTGTGCGATGAATGTAGTGGAGTAAAAAGTACAATCCTTCTCTCTGAGATGTATTGGAGTAGAAGTAGAAAGTGGCATGAAAAGTACAAGTAACCTCAAATATGTACTTAAGTACAGTACTTGAGGAAATGTAGTTAGTTACATTCCACCTCTGCATCACAGCACGTGTGATTGCATGTGCGCTAGAAACACACATTATTTGACAACTCTAAGAGCCTGCATAGAAGTGCAGCTGAATGTTATTTACTGCTTTGTAACACGGTGACGCTGTATATAAACACTTTAGTCACCCCATTCCTTCCAACTGAAAACGTAAATCCCAAAAAACAAGTAATGAAGACCGTCTAAACAGGGCACTTGTTGAGGACTATTTTTAGTGGTTGAACACTTTGCTCTTATACAGCAGCAGGATAGTTTATAGCAAGTAGGATCAACTTAAAATAGACTGCAGTGCCTGTATTCGTTGTGATGAAGACACAGTAGTGCAACAGCGTGGCTCATTAATGGGTCTGAATAGTTTCTGGACAACAATGGAGATCTATGTCACAGGGGAACAACATATATCAAGCATTAGCTACGCAGACAATCCGTGGTTTTGGTCTTCATACAGAGAACAATCCAGAATAAGAGAAGATGTATGCTTTAAGACAGGGGTCTTCAACATTTTTTAAACCAAGGACCCCTTAACTGAGAAAGCCGGAGCAGGGACCCCCTATTACATATATTGTTTAAAAGTTTCATATTAAACTGGGCCTAAAGCCTTTAAAACATACCTTTATACTGTATCTGAAGTCTCATTTATATAGGCCTTAGTGGTCCCCTAATACTGTATCTGAAGTCTCTTTTATATAGACCTTAGTGGTCCCCCAATACTGTATCTGAAGTCTCTTTTATATAGACCTTAGTGGTCCCCTAATACTGTATCTGAAGTCTCTTTTATATAGGCTTTAGTGGTCCCCTAATACTGTATCTGAAGTCTCTTTTATATAGACCTTAGTGGTCCCCTAATACTGTATCTGAAGTCCCTTTCCCAAAATTCAGCCTTGGTGCAGAATTACAGCCACTAGAGCCTGTCCCACAATGAGCTTTCCTTAGGATGTGCCATTTCTGTGTCTTTAGCTATTGAGGAGGGGAGAGGAGGGGGGCAAGGTGGAGGGTGGGGGTGTGGCCTTGACCAACTGCCACTTTGCTCGTTTGAAAGCCATGATGTCTCTCTCTCATGGGTGGGCCAAATTCTCTGGGCGGGCAAAGCAGAGAAAGGGGAGTTAACCTTTATGACATCATAAGGAGCAAGATTCCAGATCGGCCCATCTGAGCTTTCATTTTCTCAAAGGCAGAGCAGGATACCCAGGGCTCGGTTTACACCTATCACCATTTCTAGCTACTGGGGGACCGTAGGCAGGCTGGGGGAACGCATATTAATGTTAAAAAACTCATAAAGTGAAATGTGTATGCCATGGGACCTTTAATTACACATGCATGTGGCATAGTGAATCTTAGGATGAACTGTATCTGAGGATGGCTACCTTAGTCACTATCTTACCCACAGGCCAGTTAGCCTGTATCCAATATGTTTGATTTATGTTAAGACATTTTACATTTTTGAAAAAACTAAATAATATACAATAATTTGGAGGCCCCCCTGCATTCTGACTCTGAGGTCCTCCTAGGGTTCCTGGACCCCCTGTTGAAGATTTCTGCTTTAAGGTGTAAAGTGTAAAGGCCACAGCACAGGGGAACCATGGCAACAATAATGGCGAAAGTAAAGAAAGAAGAAAACGAACCCATTTTTATTGCAGTGTCGGTGCTGGCTTCAGTGTCTGTTATTTATACGGTTACCTCAGCCCTTGGCTACACACTGTTTCAATACACAACTTATCAAGATGAGTGACAAGTACTTGGATGGGAACGTGACCCACTAAGGCAGAGGGGGGACTACTAGTACACTTCACTTTAAGTAGGCCAATTGTGAGGAAAAACTATACAAAAAATATCTGCAGAATGATGTTAAAAGTGCTCATATTATACTTTTTGGCTTTTCTCACTACCAGAAGACGCACGATGCGTTGCAAAAAAAATAAATAAAAAAAATGCACTGAACATGAGAGGGCATAATATTTAACCCTCGTGTTGTCTTCCCATTGTGAAGTGTTGTATTCTGACGTTTTTGTCTCTTTTTTTCAATACTTTTTCAATGTTTTGCCGCTTCTTTTTATGGTTTCGGCGCTTTTTTTCACTACCATGTATTAACACCACTAACATCAACCTATTACTAGTTTTACAAAAAAAAAATAAACCTAATTATAGGAAATTAGGCCTAATTCTTGAGTTAAAAAAGCTGAAATTATGAATTATTTAGACTAATATTAAAGGATGGATAATCACAGACTGGTATATGTCAACATTCAGTCAGGATACTGTTTTGAAACCATTTCAATTTCAAAATTGAATGAAACACCCCAAATTCAATGAAAGTAGAGATCCAGTCATTTATTGTACTTGATAGGTTGGACATTAACATGTTTCAAATGTATTTCATATCTTGTATGTAGTGTACTACACAAAAATGTTAGTCTGGGGACAACCTTCACACACAGGGAATCGGGGACTGGAATGTGTATTATAAGTATTTCCATATAAGGATTAGTTTTGAGGTAATATTGTCCCACACAAATAGATAGATTAGAATGTGTGAAGCCCCAAAAAGTATGAAGGAGGACTTCTTTTGATGTTCGTAGAGACACTATGGGTACATGCTCTTAGGAGTGTGTACACATGGTTATCTCCCACTCTTGGAGAGAAACTTGTTCAATATTCTCATCATGTGTTAACGTCTCCAACATCCTGCAGATATCATCATCTCAGATATCAGTACTTGCGAAGCGCGTTGTATGGGACCATCCGTGTTGTTTCTGGGTAATTAAAATTTTGTTACTTCAAAAGAAACCCATATTTCTGATATTGGAATTTTGAAAGAGGGTCAAATTTAACCCTAAGACAACACAAGGGTTAAAAGGTCAAATTCCCCCCACAGAGAGATCATCAGTGGTATTACAATTGTAAAACATATGCAGGACTAGAACTGTATGCTGCATGATTTCCACAATTATGATTTCCTTGGAGAAAAAAAATAAAAATAAAAACGCATTCCCTACACAGCCCAGGGGGAAACGCATCGCTGATGGTAAATGACATGTTTACTGCTGCTTTGTCTTCATTGCCATCATCCAGAATGAAATACAGTGAAAAAGAGCCCTTTTTCTTCCATATGTAGAAAGATTGGAACCACAAACCGAATCAACTTTGCGTTTTAAAATCACTGAGATATCATCTAAATGTAAACATGCCTAATGTTACAGCCAGTATCTTAAATGCAAAAACCACATAACCCCGCATTTTACCACAGAGTATAATGACCTACACTACATTACTTCTAGAAAAAAAAAAGCATATATCTAATTTATTTTTCTTCCAGAAATATGCAGAGGCCTGTTCCAAGTTCAACAGTGAAAGTCTGTCCTCCAAGGAAACTGGTGGCTAAAACAACAGTTAAAATATCGGTTTTGAAGGGGTCGAAACAGTCATCCTGCAAATTCCACCACTTCCACAACCTCACAGTTTTCACATTTTCATATTTCATAACATTTAATCAACCCTCAAATCTCTAACTGAAGGCACCAGGGCTTCATCGTCAATATTAAAATCATCCATTTGCACAGAAGTTTCATCCCATTTCCAACATTTAATGAACCCAGATCTCTGCAACTAAAATTACGTTTTAATATCAAATATATTACAACTATTACCCAGAGAGGTTAACTTGATTCATCACAGATGCCTGCATCATTCATCAGTAAACTCATCATCATCAAGAACCATTTTAAGTCAACAATTGTCTTTTCTATTTACCATGCTATACTTACTCTCACAGATTCTAAAAGAGGGACACATCTGTCAGGGTTAATACTATATGGATACCTTAACACGCATGTTCCTCTTTCTAGCCCTAGGCTAGGTCTGCTTATCTACCTTCTCTAATGCCTTTATCTCTGGATATCTTCCATAACAGAACGTCCAATGAACACCTGTTATATACCTTTAACAATGAATACTACAAATGTGTAATCACATGTTTGCAACTGATGAACTCTGCTTGTCACTAAGATGGTCCAGATGGCCGAGATCTTGAATGGTTTTCCAACACTAATGCTGGGTGAATGATCTGCAACCCGCGAGCCCATCTTGCACTGACGTAATACCAGAGCAAATTCAGCGTGAGAGTTACTGATGACAAAGCATGAAAGGGTCACTTATGTTAGGGCATTTCAGCTTTACATGCATCGTATACTGTAGATATGTGTTTGAACCTGTTGAGCTGCCAGCTGCAGGGCCTCGCGCACACAGGAGCAGGTGGGCAGGCCGGTTCGGAGGGGGACAAACAGCAAAACTCATTCCGATTCAATGAGCCATATGAATCACTCATTTTGGGTTTCTCGTAAAATTGCTGGTAATTCATGTGACCAGCACTTTGGGTTTCATGTAATGAAAGGTGCTATACAACTACAATTGACATTGACATTTGAATTAATTAGTTAATGGGGACGGGCAGGTTTGGCATAGATTGAGTTTTTTTTTTTTTTTTTTTTTTTTTTTTTAAACAAATCAGAGTGGCACACCTCTTATACAATACTCTGACTGCAAAATGTAAATGATCAGTGTCACACTTGTCAATGGAAAGCCCTTAACCTTTAGGGCACGGCCACACATGCCCAAATGCAGTTGCTAATGTTGTTCAGCGTCTGTTGCGGTTTTCTAACACATCCACCATGTCAACTTTATAGAGGTGATAATACGCCAATGTCACATTTGCAGCTTGTTCTGTTGCCCCCAAATGTCCCAAAACATGAATTAATCCAGGATTAACTGATTTTTAGGTGTTATTTTAAATGCACGCTATTGTCTTTGCAGGTACCGGCAACCAGTCAAGTATTTCAAGTACCGCACTGATCCAAGTAATGATAAATTCAGGAGGGCGCCTCCTAAAATAACAGCCAATAAACAGTCCCATGCATCACCAAATTCAAACACAGCCAACAGGAATGCAGATGTAAGTAACTGTGGGCATTGCATAGGAGAGCATAGAGGCGAGGTGAGTCGGTGGCTGCTGCAGGCCTCACTCACTCTGCCTCATTAGCTATGGATGGATGGACGTTCAGAGCCAAGGAGCTGTTGAGGCTTTACCTGGTCCCGATGCAAGCAAATTAGAAACCTTCAATTATGTCCTGATACATCTGAGTGTGGGGAGTAGATTTGGCAAGCAAGTCTACAACTGTATATATTTAAATATATGAGAGCATGCAAAAAAAAATTTAAATAATGTACCAAGTATGCACCAAGTACACCAGAAAGATTCATTCAGGGGGTGTCAGTCCTGCCAGGTTTGCCTGTCAGTCACAGAGCGCACGGCTAGGACTACTCCCCATCAACGACTCTGTTACTGTCACAGCTGTACAACATCAAGCCTAGACTTCTTCTCGACTTCTGGGGCAGAAGTGAAATAAGCAGCAGAGGCAGGAGGCACCCGTCGGACCCCGTCAGGTCTGCCGTTTGCCCAGATACACAAGTGAAGGCTGAACCCTGCGTGAAGAACTATGTTGAAGATAAAGCCTACTGTGAAAATGCCTCCCAGTCGACGCCAAGGCGGTTAATCCAAATTAACTCCGCCAAAGGCTCTCTTAACACTCCTACACCTGTCAGTCTGGCCTGGGCTCTCAGCCGAGCACCATCGCTACAATCATCAGAGCTCCACCGGAGAGGAAATTACTAAGAGAAGTGTTAAAGATTATTAAAAGAAACTGGAAAATATTGCCCAAAATAAATGATGTTCAAAATATCCCGAGCACATTTTAAAACCTTAAACATATCTCGTCCTTGTATTGGACATAATATAATCCTGTTTTTGCAGCCAGCTACAGTAAACTGACCTTAAATCCGTACATCAAAACATATCACCTAACCTCAAAGCTACCCTTTTACAAAGTAACACCTTCCAGAAGATCAAAATGTTCACTGAGAGAGAGAGAGCGCTGGAAAATGAGAGCGTGATAAAAGAATCAAAGAGAATCTACAGTACGAGTGATCGTATGGAATAGGAAACGCAAAAGGCGGGGAAACAGTTTCTACTGTACAGGCAAGCCAATCCTTGCACTGGGTTAAGAAGAAAATGCAGGCGGCTCCTCCACGGCTGATAGTGTGGCTATGGCAACAATCGAGGTGGAGAGAAAGAGAGGGGAAGAGGTGAAGGAGAGATGACAGACACGGACATAGAAAGACATAAAAGGCAGGGTGGAGGGGTGAAACAATTAGCACAATTTTACAGAAACCGCAGCATACTTGCAATTGAGACGTCTGAGCCGATGATTAGCTTTGTTTAAATTACGCGATTTAATCTTGCTTGAATATGAAGTGATTCAAAATATTACAAAATTAAGAAGGATAGAATCATTAAAGACGACACGGTACAGCGAGGAACAGAGCAATACAACACAATGCAATATGATGTATTCTGATACAATTAAGCAAGAAACAATGGAGTAAATCTAGTACAACATGACATGTTTTGACATGAAATATGTGTCATACAGGAAAATGAGGAAATTGTGAAATTATCATCTGACATTTTATAGATCAGGTGATGAGTTAATGAATAAAAGACATTATAATAGATAATAATTAGAATCACCGTTACGCAGCACTTATCCAACCTGAAGCGAGTGGGCCTCGACAAAGCAGAGAAGGATATGGAGTGTGAAAGAAAGATGCTAAGAAAACATTTGAAAAATCCATATTCATAATTATGACTGTCCTCCCTGATTAAAAACAATCCAATATGTTTTGTAATTAGTCACTTACTAAAGTGTATCCAGTCCAGTAGGTCAATACATCTGACACTCCCAAGTCAGATAATCACTAGACCTGATAGTTAGACAGATGTGCTCTGTCAGTGTCCTGGTTATACCCACATTCTAGTTATGTCACAAATTCAAAACATCCACGTAACTGTATAAAAAAAAAAGAAACTATCACCCTGGCTCTCTGTCAGATTATTATGTCCAAAGCTTTGAGGGAAAGATTCTCATTTTATAGCTGAGCTGTACTTGAAAAAAGAAAAAAAAAAGAGGATTTGCTGTCTTGAGTATTGATTTGTAACCTTTCACAGGGTGATAAGAACCTGTGAGTTGCTGTCCCTTAAGGACTGACGGAAAACAAAAAGACAAGAGCGAAGAGGCGCTACAGATAAATGCTCTTAAATTTTTGGATATCTTAATATCGGGATATGACACAAGTGTTGTCTTTTCCTGGTTTTAAAGGCTGCATAACAGTAAAGCAGTGGTTCTCAACCTTTTTTGTGCCAGCGCCCCCCTATCCATTATCCAGGTCCCTAACGCCCCCCATCAAATATTATGTAGGCTAATTGCCCTGGATATTAATATATGATTACGCCCCTAATATAGGCCTATTTGTCGTTACTATTGTTATAAAAATAATCAATAAATCAAATCATTGAATGACAAACAACACATGTATTAGTTTCCCAGGTATCAAAAAAGCCATGTGAATAGAAATATTTACAGTTTTTTTTTTTTAAATGGCAACCATTTGACATTCAAATTAAATAACAGCAGCCAATCAGAACTACTAGATATGTAACAATTCAAACTATAATTAGGTATTATCAAAAGGCCCGCTGCATGGTGTGAACCTCAGCACCTTTATAAGATGACTATAATTTGAATGTCCTTTTTGGTTGTGAAGTGACCGTGGGTGTCATGAAAGGCTTTTAAAATAAAATGTATTATTATTATTATTATTATTATTATTATTACAAACACTAACAGTAGCCAATCAGAAACAGCTAGCAATTTAACATTCAAATCTATTTTTCATTCAAATTGTTCCAACGGAAAACAAGCTTGCACTTATCATGGGGTAAAAGCAGGATTACCACCAAAAAAAAAAAAAAAAAAAAAAAAAAAAACACACACACACACAAAAACAAAAAAAAAAAACGCACTTTACACACACACACACACACACAAAACACACACACACACACACACACACACACACACACACAGAAACAAGGTTTTCATTTTGGTGATGACAAACGACTTGAAGAACGACACCTACTGCCGAATGGAAATAAGTTTACAACCTTTGAAAGTTAGTGAGAGCCCTTTGTTAATGGCTTAGAAGAGTATAAGTTAGAAGAGTCTAGGTTAGAAGAGTCTAGGATTGAAGAGTCTAGGATTGAAGAGTCTAGGATTGAAGAGTCTAGGATTGAAGAGTCTAGGATTGAAGAGTCTAGGTTTGAAGAGTCTAGGTTTGAAGAGTCTAGGTTTGAAGAGTCTAGGTTTGAAGAGTCTAGGTTTGAAAGTCTAGGTTTGCTATCGCCTGTCTTGCGGTAAATAGCAGAAAAAAACGTTTGGAGAAGCGCAACCCCACATCGCGCTGCGTTTTTGAGAGGTGGAGTCCCGTACAGTAAACAGTGACATCTCTGCCTCTATCGCTTCAACAAGAAAGTTTTAAAACAGCAAACACAAGCCCTGAATTGCCCGGGAGTTTGGGGGACAGCTAAATGTTTGCCAAACAACAAAGCACAGTCGATATCTCTCGCTCGTAAAAAAAAAAAAAAAATCTCTCGCTCGTCTCTTTTCTCTCTTTCTTCGTGAAATTAAGCTGCCTTCAGGTACAGTAGGAAACGTTGGGTTCTATATAAAAGATCTGACGAAAAACTGTTACTGTAAGAAATATAAAGTTTACTTGTGCTACATTGGGGGATTAAAGAATACATCAGGACGTCGCACCACCCTGCGGCGATTGCTATTTTTTTCTGAACGCAGCTTCACGCTGAAATGCGGAGCTCATTTAAGACGATGCTCTGACTTCCCGTTTCCTTGAAGGCAGCACGGGGCTACGCCGAACAATGATCCACCATCTCGTCCAGTTGCAGTGCCGTAACTGGCAGGTTTTTAATGTTGCAGAAAACAGTTTTTGCAAGTAGTTTAAGTGTATAAACAATGAATTGTTATTGAATCTTTGGTTTAAACTAGCTTTCAAACAAACGCCCCCCAAGGGCACCTCAACGCCCCCCTTTCCAAAATATTGCTTCCAACGCCCCCCATCATCTTCTGAACGCCCCCTGGGGGGCGGTACCGCCCCGTTGAGAAACACTACAGTAAAGTGATGTCATTTTCTGAACTTACCAGACTGTTCTAGATGTTCTATTATTTGCCATTACTCAGGCATTGTATCCACATTATTGGTGATTAATTATCAAAACTCATTGTGTTAATATTTTGTGAAAGCATCAAAAATCTCATTACACACTACAATAACGCCACAATATCGACATTGAGGTATTTTGTCAAAAATATCAAGATATTTGATTTTTGCCATATCGCCAAGCTCTACTGTTATTAATTTTATTTATTTTTTTTACCTCTGGCTGGGAGGGACATTTAGGCATTTCACAAGTGTCAAGCCTTTTCATTTTCTCATAAAAATGGCAATAGCAGTAAGGGAGAAGACCATTTTTACTTCCTTACATAACACTTTTTGTTCCCCTAACAAAAATAAGCTGACACCAAAAGAACTGTTCATGAAAAAATATGCAGATTCTGTGTTATTTAAAATCTGCAGTCTTAGTGTAGGACCAAAATGTGGGCAGGGCCATGAGGAGCTGTAATCGGCAAACACAACTTGTCCATATTTGCTTCCCTGCACTTGTAGGTGCTGTCACACAGCATTGTGAAGGGTTCAATCCCACAGTGCAGCTTAACCACTTATCCACATTAACGGCGCACTGCCTCCTGCAGGCCCGTATGATAGGCACGTTACAGATGATGACCCCCACCAGCATGAGCAGTTTCTGCCTACACCGGTTCTGAAGTGGGCGGGATGTAGGGAGGTGGTAGCGTTCGCATTTGGGGGGCTTAGCCGACGTCACACACCTCCCCTACCTCCCACAGCTTCTGTTTGAACTAGATTTCAACTCTACTGCATTTCTGATGATGTGTGTCGTGCCCTAGAAACCGCTGCAGAGTGGCTAAGCCTGACCTCGATATTTGCAGACAGGCCACGTTGACGGCCGTAGTCAGAGTCAGCGTTGTTAAATGACTTGTCAACAGGGGCGAAGGAGCAGGCTTTGAGCCACACTGGGGATTGGTCAACAGCTTTAGGATTACAGAGGTCACGCAGAAAGACGTAGGCCAATACTGAAAAAAGGAAGGAGTATTTGCACATACTGAATCTCGCTCCCAGGATGCTTCTTCTTATATGACATTTCTTACTTTTATTATTATCTGGGCATTTTTAGACCTTATTTCCACAGGACAGATGAAGACGTGAAAGGGGAGAGAGAGTGGGAATGACATGCAGCAAAGGGCCGCAGGTCGGAGTCGAACCCCCTGCCGCTGCGTCGAGGAGTTAACCTCTCATATATATATATATACATATACATATACATATATATATATACATATATATACATATATATATATACATATACATATATATACATATATATACATATACATATACATATATATATATATACATATAATACATATACATATACATATATATACATATATCATACCATACATATATACATATATATACATATACATATATATATATACATATACATACATATACATATATATATATACATATATATATATACATATACATACATATACATATATATATATACATATACATATAATATACATATATATATATATATATAATATATATACAACATATACATACATACATATATTATATATATATATATATATATATAATCATATAATAATATAATATATATATATATATATCATATATATATATCATACATATATATATATATATATATATATATATATATATATATATATATCTCTTTTTTTATATATATATATATATATATATATATATATATATATATATATATATATATATATATATATATATACGTCTGCTCTACCAACTGAGCTAACCCGGCCGCCTTATATGACATTTCTACCCTTTGGAGTGATTTACAGGGCTTTCAACTGTACTTTGGACATTTTTTGGAAGTTTTTTTTTTTATTTGAGGCGTTCCATGTGTTTTATATAGCCGATACAAAACTGTCTGGAGCGAGGAGCGCATGTGGCCGCAGGGGCTCCTGGGAGTACAAAGGCCAGATGCCCATCATAATAGACTAAACAAGCATCTGCAGCAAACCGTACTCAAACTGAAGTATCTACCGAGGCCGTCCACAAGGAATAAAATCCTATAATCACAACAAGTGAATGCTGGAGTCGTCTAGCACCTTGCTTTGCTTCATATTTTCTCTGTCGCTTATGATGTTTACACAAATTGCCTCCCTTTTAAATTGGTGGTAAACAACGTCTGAATCTCTATTCAATCAAATTAAACCATGCTGTTAATATGGCTCTCTCAGTGCCTATTGCATTATTTTGTTATTATATATGTCCTGTGTGTGTGTGTGTGTGTGTGTGTGTGTGTGTGTGTGTGTGTGTGTGTGTGTGTGTGTGTGTGTGTGTGTGTGTGTGTGTGTGTGTGTGTGTGTGTGTGTGTCAGTGATCTGTGCATTGAGTGTAGGTCCCAGCCTGCTATAATTACCTCCCTCTTCACTAAACCGATTAATCTCTACACTTGGAGAGCAGCTCTCACTTACACGCACACACTGGCACACATAAACACAGGGAAGCACTACGTGTGCGCATGACCAACCCACATTTAGTTTAAGGCATATAACAACAGGTTTTAATACAAATACACAAAATAAATTTCATGAAGGAGCAAAACGTTGTCTAGAATGCAGACCTTTGCTTTACTTAGACAGAAAAAAAAGGTTACATCTACCTCTATCTACCTTTTGTGACACTATCACAAGCGTGATACACTTCTATGCTGTCCATATGCTTAATACCTTCCAGTCATATTTCTGCTAAAATACACTGCTTCCACCTCACTCGTCATGCATGCGTATGTTGGTTTGTGCGCATTAGAGTGCCGCATCTCATTGGTCACGAGAGCCATCCCACCGCACTTAGTGACTAGACTGGTGTTACACTTCCTATTCACAGAACAGAGCAGGCTGAGTATAGGCTGGTTTGGTTCCAACCCATCACCAGACAAGAACATTGATATGGGACAATTCTGCAAAACCACCAACTGCATTCAATGGCAATGTTTTTTTTTTTTTTATATACACTTTTTTTAATTCTTGCTTTCTACAATATCTGCACATGGAAACTAGTTGTATGGTTAGGATTAGGCAGGCAATACCTGGTGTAGGTTACATGGAAAGATGGTGGTTTTGGTTAATAAAAAAAAATTAAATCCTAAGTTTGCTGCGTAACATACACCAGCCAAACTTCCACTGGCACTGAATGTTGGCAATGGACATAAATCATGAGATGCATAATTTGTCTAATGCGATGTAATTCCTAAGATACTGGGCTGCATTCATTATTTAAAAAAGAAAAAATACACTCGACATTGAATCTATTTAGATTTGTAAAATAAGAGCAATCAATGAACCACTCCGCTAATAATTCAATTAATTTCCTTACGAGGATAATGGTTCTTCTGAGGGCTACAGGAGCAGGCTTGGAGCATCCTCTGCCTATATGGCAGCAGTGGGTCTTCCAAACAAATGCAAATCAAATTCATCTAAAATTAGAATTACATGCATGCATTCTGATGCAGTGGATCTAAATACTAAGCTCCATCACTGTAAAATTGCGTTTCTGCACTCCTCAAAGAACACCCCCTCCCCCCCAGAAGGGTATTTCTTTCCCTTTGGTCCGACCATTTTCTCAGTCGTTTAAATGTAAAAGGACTGCGTGCTGAAAATAAAAACCATTATGATCTGTAGGACCGGTGCCAAACCGCTCTGAGTTTCCTTTTGCTTCAAGAACACCCACAATCATGGAGTATGAACAAATATGAAATGGACCTTGTCTCTTAAAACATCACCTTCACTTTGACCAAATGACTGCAGTCACAAAGAGAAACATTATCTGCTCACAAGATTCAAAAATAAAAGGGTTCTGCATGTGCTGATTGGAAACCCTTGAGGTGCTTTTATCGCTAGGCTGTAAAAGTCATTTGAATAAAGCCCATGTTCGCCAGGTGCTTTGAGATAGGATTCTCTCCTGTGTGCATCACTGTCAGCCTTCCTGTTTCATCCCTCCAGCCTCATGTCTTGTTAATATTACTGGGGCAGGTAGAATGTCTTCTTTGTAGGTAAACACTTTTTGAAGCAGCTTATTCAAACTTTACATCTGTTTAATTCACCATGTGTAAACATGCAGAATTATTGTAGGCTCCACCATATAACTGCAGTAAAATGCTGTTTCAAGTGTATTTTGGAGACTTTTAGAATATAGGGGTGATAATGTGCTCCAAACCAAATGACATAATGATACCATAACATAATATAAAGGCTAACTAGAAAATGCATTTCCTGCAGAAAATGCGTGGGAATGCTGAATAGCTGAATTGCTAAAGCTAAACTGGTTGAATAGCTTAAATCCGTAAGAAGAAGTTGAAATAGTGAGTATAGTTGAAAAAGCGGAAATCGGTTTAATAAGTATGAATTTCATTAAAAAGTTAAAAGTTTATGCTAAACTGAACGGTTTGCTTTAAATGTTGAATAATGACAAAATATGTACAACATTGTGAGGTCTGAGTAGATTTTCTAACTGATAATGACTCATATATGCACAAATATGAAACAAATTAATACTGTAATACTGTTAAAGATGAAAGTTGAAAAGGCTGAAAGAAGAAATATTTTTATTATTATCAGATATATACACTGCATAGAACAAAAAAGCATCAATCTAGCTGAGATGAGATGTGAAATATATTAGGTGAAAGAATGGGGCTGAACAAGAAGAAAGAGAGGAAAGAGAGAGGGAGAGAAAGAGAGAAGAAAGGAGAGCAGGAGAGAAGAGACAAGAAGAGAGAGGAGAGAAAGAGAATAAAGAGAGGAGAGAGAGAGGAAAGAGAGGGGAGGAAAAGAAAGAGCAACTTTGACTAAAAAGGCTGAAAGTTTAAAGACTTTTTATTATTATCAGCCATATCCATTGCATAGAACAAACAAGCATGACCCTAAAGAGCTGAGAGGTGGATATATTGGCTGAAAAGAAACGGGCTATATGCATGGATGAAATCACAAATCACAAATGACCCTGGAAGGAGAGACAGAAGGAAGAAGGAAGAGAGGGAGTGTGAGAGAGGAAGGGAGGGAGAGAGAGACAGAGAAGGAGTGATGGAAGGAGAGAGAGAGATTGAGAAGGATGGAGGGAGGGAGAGACAGAGCGAGGGAGAGAAGGAGGGAGGAAGACTAAAGGAAGGAAGGAGGGGAACAGAGGAGGGAGGAAGACAGAGAAAAGAGAAAGAAGGAGGGAGGGAGACAGAGAAAGAGAGTGAGACAGGAGGAAGGGATACAGACAAAGGGAGGGAGGGAGACACAGACAGATAAGGAGACAGACAGACAGAGAGACAGACAGAAGTGGAACGCAAATGATCTAGACTGATGATCATAGTTAGTCTAGTTAGTTGACTCCTACAGCAAGCCTGGAGTAATCAGGTAGACTGTCTGTGAAAGGGTTGTCATGGTTACTAAGGGTCTGTGGCCATGTTTATAAACATCTCTTTGATCTGATAACGATAGCACCTGCTCTTAATATGTCTCCTGTAGCACACCGCAGCAATTCAGACACTGAGAGCAAGCTCTCAAACAAAGCCTCACAGTGGCAAAACGATAACTGCTATCAGTCAAATGACGTCATCCTGAGCACCACAAGGCCTTTGTGAACGTATCGGTATAAAATTTATATGGATAAACGTAAAAATGTGGTCATATCAGCGATTTCAAAAAGTGGTTCGTTCAGTGTTTCGCTAGGAAAAATCCACGAGTTTTAACATTGGAGCCAATGGAGAAAGATATGGACCTCTTGTCATTTGGAAGCTCAACCAGCCAAAAGTAAAAGGCGTCTCACAAAAATGAGCAGATTGGCTGAGACTAGACAAAAGAAGGGACAAAGATCATTTTTTCGAAGCTTCACCCTCTAGCTATGACATCATCCACTCTAGCTCACGCAATACACACTCTGTTTAATCGATAAAATTTCCTGAAATGATCACTAAACTTAAACAGCTTTTTAACAAAAACTGTTAAAGATATCAAACTGAAAAGCCATAGCCTGATAGCTGAATATTTTGTGAACATTTTAAAGTTTGTTTGGCGTCTGTAGGTGAAAGTATGAAGGAGCTGAAAATTTTGGGAGCGGAAGAAGATTTTAAGGAGTTGTAGGCTGCTCTCATTCACTTCAATGTTAAAAAAAAGTGTTAAAAAGCTTAAAATCTTAAAAAGTATAAATAGTAGAAAAAAGGTTGAAGACGTCCCATCATTAGCTGAAAGAGCTTAACATTTGAAAAGTTGAATGGTTTAAATAGCTGAAAATATGCAGAAGTTACAGAGAGCCAAAAAACGTACGGAATAATAAAACGAAGAATAAATAAAGTTTACTAGTCTTATTCTTAACTGAGATTGCATTTCTTCGGTCTCTTCCAACTTTTGCCATTTACTGAACTCTATACATCGCTGTGATTTGTTGTCTCTTTCTCCTCCTCTCTTACCGGTCATCTCTGTGAGTCTTTCTTTTGATTGCGCCCTCTTCTTTCTTGTCTCCAGGCTCTAGTCTTCCCCTATCCTCTCTGTCGCCTCCGCTTCATCTATTTACACTTAATAACAACGTTGTTATGAATAAATCAATAAGAAATTAAACTTATCTTGAGGGCGAGCTCAGATTGGTGAGGTTTGTATTTAGTTTTAATTCCGTCTTGTGTGCTGAATTCACGTCCACCACATGACGTTTTGTAACATCGGCTGGTAAAAAGGTGCAGCGCTGTACGTTTTACAAATTAAGCAGCTCAATTCACCGTTGTTAAAGCGCCCATATTATGCTCATTTTCAGGTTCATAACTGTATTTTAAGGTTTTACCAGAATAGGTTTACATGGTTTAATTTTCAAAAAACACCATATTGTTGTTGTACTGCACAGCTCTCCCTCACTGCTGCAGATCCTCTTTTCACCTGGTTTCTGTTTTAGCTACAGAGTGAGACCTCTTTTCATCTTCTTCTTCTGTACTATCTTTGATTGCACTCGCACATGCTCAGTAGCTCAGATGTAGAGCATGTCAGCTAGCTAACTCTAGAGACAGTAAAAGAAAGCCTGTTTCTCCAACTTTGGTCAGTTACAAGGCAGGATTAGCTGGGAGACTTCTAAATGAGGGCACACATGTAAGTAGTTCTTTTGTAGATTATGGTGAACTTGTGTGTGTTGTAGCAGTGCTTTGCTATTGAGAACGACGTAGCATGCTAGCGTTAGCTTTAGCGTTAGCTTTAGCGTTAGCTTTAGCCGGCTAACGCTAGCATTAGCCGGCTAACGCTACGAGCTAACGGTTGTGGTTAGCCAGCTCATTTCGGACTGTGACGTCACAGTCCGAGGCCGATTTTGAACAGCTCACTAGGAGACTGAAAGCAGGACACATTCAGAAACCGTATCTCACTCAAAACAGCATGGATGGATTTTTTTCAAAGTTTGTATGTGTGTGGAAGCACCAGAGACACAAAAGAACACCCCAAATCCCAGAAAAAGTGTTTTTTTCATAATATGGGCACTTTAAGTTAGCCTGAAACTTGTCTTTTGACGTTGCTTCTTAGTTACCTTACCGTTACATGTCTGATATACATCGTTGACACAATTCCGTCCTAGTCCTTTCGGGTTCTGGTGGGGTTTTTTTTCTGAACAGGTTCCACTCAGGTATACGTTTCCGCCAGCAGTCCATTCGTGCTTCCTTGTCTCCGTTGATGTAGCTCAGTCAATGCATTAAAAGTACTAAACAACTGAGCAATGGAAACAGATTGTCTAATCCTTATAGTCATTTGCATTGAGCAGAGCCCTACAGCAGTTACACTCCTGTACAACATCTATCAAGTTGTAAACATCCACCGGTGCTGGGATAATGCAATCTTACACGGATTCTTGGCAGAACATGGCTGGTGCACATAATGATGACCAATTATATTCCTCATAGTGTTATAGAACAACACACAGAGAAAACAGGGACAACATGGAGCTTGTGATGTACTCAAATATAAAAACATGACAGTTCTTCCATAAGGTGTCTATCATGACAGCAAACTATAATAAATGGTTGCCCCAAATGAATCACACTCCCTTTCCTTCAGTAATGGTTTCTGAGACACCCTGTATTAATTTGCCTGCACAAGCCCAAGTAAAATTGGTTATGAACTGAATCCTCCCCAATACATGCAACCAATAATGGCACAAATACTCAGAAAAAAAGTGCATATGCCAAAATTTGGGTATTGTCTGCAAACCGATGACAAAAGGTAATAGGCCAGGCAGAATCATTTAATTAATCCCTTGCTAGCAGCAGATGGGTGTGAGCTTAGTGGCTCCTAGTAAGAGCTAATGTATTTCTGCACTCAATGTAATGATGGTCAAGATGGCTCAGGCGAATGGGGCTCTGGAGTCTCAGGACTGACATAGGGAGACCCGGCAGAAAATGGAAAGCACCTCTAGGTCAGGGGTTGTTGTGAAGGATATAGTGTCAAGGAGAGTGCAGACCGATGAATGGAAGCCTTACATCCATGTAATCCTCTAGACAGGGAAATCCTCTGGACTACAAAGCAGTGGGTCCTATACAAATGCTTCTTGTTGGGGTAAAATAGCTCTCTCTCTAGGTATTGTTTCAGATTCATGCCGACAACTAATTAAAAAAAATTAATAAAAAAAATAGTTTTTTGTTACCAATTCTAATATTCATGTGCTCAGATTTAAGTTGTTGCAGGGGACGCATATTTGTTTTATAAACTACAGTACCAGTCAAAAGTTTGGACACGCTTTCTCATTCACTTAAACTGGGAAAGCGTGTCCAAACTTTTGACTGGTACCTTATGGCGGTTACCCACTGCTAGAACCAGCTCTACTTTACTCGGCTCGACCACAGTGCCCATTTTCCATTGCAGATTTAATACCGGCTCATGCATGAGGAGAGCGTGGCTGGTCGTCATAGCTACGCCGCAGGAAACTGCCGTGACCTAACGCGACACACACACAGAACGTGGAAGGGATGTGGTTTTTGATTCTCGGCATGTGGCTGTTGGCCAGAAGACACATTTTGTTTCAAAAGAAGCTGGAGGCGGCAAAAAAAACAAAACACAGCTGGCTTAACTTTAAAAAAATGGCGGTTTTGTTCAGGACACACTCTCTAGCAACGATGAAAAAAAAAAAAAAAAAAAAAGTACCAGGGAATTTTTCTCGTAATGGAAAACCAATAAAGGAGAGTAGAGTCAATAAGGTATAATGTAATGGAAAAACGCCATTATACTGAGTTGAGATATAGATATATAGCCGTGTGTGTCATTATATAGATAGATAGATAGATAGATAGATAGATAGATAGATAGATAGATAGATAGATAGATAGATAGAGCAACAACCCGCGGTTATTCGTTTTTCGACACGGATGTGACGTCACGCTCGAGCTACTAGTCGCGATTACAAGACAAAAAGAGCGCACCATTATTAACAAGGCCCGGACCCCACCCTGACTCTCTCCACACCCCACCTCTGGCTCTATATGCCATTGTACATAATCTGCTGTTCTGCTCTTTTTATTTATCTTAATTTTTACTCTTATTTTTAAAACATTTTGTGTGTGTGTGTGTGTGTGTGTGTATATAATATTAATTAATTATTAATATTAATATATTAATATTGTTAATAATGGTGCGCTCTTTTTGTCTTGTAATCGCGACTAGTAGCTCGAGCGTGACGTCACATCCGTGTCGAAAAACGAATAACCGCGGGTTGTTGCGTTCTTTTTGTCACACAATACTACGAGTCGGAGAAAAGATGGATTTTTGTAACATTTTTAGTAACATTTAGGATTCTATTCACCCAGTTATTGACATATTACACACATATATTTCACAGTTTGATAAATGAAAATTACGTTTTGATTAACGTTAACGTTATGCTACTGCTCTGCTTTCTGCTCAAGACTCTGCTTAAAGCCATTGTTGTCATAGAGCAACCGAGCATCTCTAGCCAATTTCAGCTGCACAAGCTACAAAATAACTAATTAGGCGGTATTTAACTCCTAATAAGACTGTATGCATGTATACATGCCTATAGGTAGCAGTATACAGCGCTATGTGTACGACTTCTTCATTTGGTTACAACAAAGACAAAAGTGCTTAAAATTGTAGAAAACCACAATGTTTACTACGTGTGATGCATGACGTAGCCATCTTTGAAAGTGAGCTCGGGGTCCTCGGAGTTCAGACGACTTGACGAGTCGTAAATACGACCTCGGGGGCGTTCTTTTTGCAACTTCCGGGTCGTAACTCCGGAAAACGACTCGTAAAACGACTTCGGTGGACAAAAAGAACGCACTATGAGGCTAGTGGCAGAGGGGGAAAAATGTCCTTGTGACGTGAGGTTTTTGTCCTGATGGACCTCAGCCTCCTGCCACTAAATTAGCACACTAAAGTACACACTGATGACTGAGTTGCTGCATAATCTTTCCCTGGTATCAAGGCTCACTTCAGAGCTTGTAAACTGAAATTAAAACCACGGGAGGCTTGTACGGGGACCAAATGTGAAAGTTACACATACTTGAGGGACAGACTGTATTAGCTTAGTGGATGCTCACTGAGAATAATCTATCACCCATCCTCCAAATTCCCTCTGAACGTTACCAAGGTTACAGCAGCCCTGAGATTTCACATACACTGCTTCAATTTCCATCATGTGCCAGCTAGTGAGGCTTTGCTCTGACTCTATGTAGGAGAAATGTGTTCCATAGCATGACTTAAACATTGTCTCTTCTCACAGACTTTAGAATTGACTGCAGTATTGTATATTACCTGCTAGCCAGACTTAATCATATGTTACCAACAGATCCTACAAATGTCTCACACAATATGGTAGCATATATTGACTTCCGTTGGTATTATTAGAGCTCGATATTGATTGTCATGCTTGTATTCATTTATGTGCAGAGTGTTGTAGAAGGCCAACATTGAATTGGAACAACAGAGGTTGGATGAAAGGCAGAAAGTATGCAAGAGAAAGGGAAAGCGCTACTGTATGTGTCCTGTTGAACAAGTCTGAGGGTTGCCCTTGTACTACACGAAGGGAAATAAATGACATCCACGCTCATTTATGTGGCTGTGCATCATCCAGAGCCATCGCAGGCCATTAATTGCAATCCACTAATATGAGGTGGCAGGCAATCCCCAGAGGTTGCTCGTCATGTCCGATCCATCCGGATGTCACTGATTCCACGGCCTAATGCATGCCCTGCACTGGTATCCAAAGTTGGGCGGAAGGTTTCATATGAGAGACCAAGACGCAGAAAAGGAAATGATGGCCAATAATGACACACATGAGTGGTAGGTCCAAAACTACTTGCATATACTAGAGTGAAAAAGGCTGAAAAAAAAAAAAAAAAAAAAAAAAAAAAAAAAACTCTTCTTACATCTGGAGCACAAGCAAGAAGCTCTCAATGCACTGGTTTCCTCTAGCACCATGAGTTTGAAAGCGTGAGCCTTTTTATCTGCCTAACTAAAGAACTCATAAGCTCAAAAGAGGTCTGTATGTAGGTTGCCATGTGTAGGAACCCCCTGAACCCAGTGGGACTCGACTGGGTTGGAAAACATGGTGGATCAAAGACACTAGCATGGGCTAGAGGCGGAGAGGCATGTGGGATTCCTTCAGGGGGCTGTAAAGACTCATTTAATCTCTCTATATCTCCCTGTCCTCAGCAGCTGTTGGAGACGGAGGGGTTTAAGACGCCACGGGCTGGGACCCATAAGAGCAGATTAGGTTGGAACAAGAAGGAGGAGGAGATGAGGGGGAGGACGACGGGGGCGATTTTTCATCACAAATATGGAACATGGTAAAGGCCTTGCTGTGATAGTGCTGAGGCCCTGCCAATCATTCACGCAGAGACACAGGTCCCTTGGTGGAGGCGCGACATGGGTGTGCAATGTGAGCCATCTCTGTGCGCGCTGAGCTCTCTGACAACTGGTTGCCTCCCGGCATCTTTGAGCAAATGCCACGATTAACAAGAATGCTTTTGGAGGGCTTTGCTTTGCTGTGCATGCAAACGAACTGCTCAGAATATTCATATCCTGTCCCGAACAGCTGAATGCAGATTGCAGACCCAGTGTGGTCAATAAAAACATTACAGCAAATCAGTCTAAAAGGATTACTCTGTATTTACAAACTCGTTTAAACAGTTGACTGCACTGTAATTTCAGAGAATTAACTTAATCTACACCATCTTGTACTTCAGCTACAATCTCTGCAGGGCAATAAAAGACATAGCAGTGCATCAAAAGAGCAAATGTATTCTCTTTTTTTCCCCCCCTGATGAGCTGTTTACACCTCGTGTGTTAGAGAGCACAATCCTTATTAGGGAAAACATGCTGTGACTGTGCTAAGATCCTGATATTTGCGGTGCCCAAACCTTACAGTGCAGTGCTCTTGTCCACACTGCTACCACAGCTAGAAGGAGGTAATTGGGGTCATGTCACTTGTCATAGAGTTTAATAATTTTCTGATTCTTTTTGCATATTAAACAGCGCTGGCATAGAAACATCTGGGGGTTTAATAGTGATGGGGTAAAGTATGTTTGCTATGGAAGTGGGTAAGCTTCCAGCATATGGGGTAGGGTTATTACACTCGGGCCTTGGAGCTTAAATTTATGCATTCTCCCAAGGGCAAACGGGTGCATTCGCATGAAAAAAACTCTCTACACATTGCAACATTATTAAAAAGACCAAAAATGAAGATCTCAGTTAGGTAATTAGGTATAAGTCTCCATTAAGGAGAAAAATGGAGAGACAAAAGTTAGAATGAGTTTAATTCGTCCCTTTGTCATATTTCTTTTTGTTTAGTCAAAGAGACCTCAACTTAAAAGTGTCAATCAAATCTAAAACATACTGAAAATAATGGATTACACTTCCAAAAAGAAAAGTATTTGGGACATCTGACAATGTTAAAAACACATTAGTTTGATGTATCACACCAAAGAAATATCACTAGCTTACACTTTCTTTTGATATTCATCATCAATGCTTACTGTAGAACTTCGCAAGTCCCAAAGTGGTAATTCATTTACAGTAAATCTCCTTTCATTCATGAAGGAAAATGCTTCTTATGAGGGCAAAATTACTTTTAAACCATATTAGTGGAAAATAACACCGCTTTCACAATTTATGAAATGGTTGTTTGATTTATTTTTCAGTTGTGAGATTGAAAAGGGCTGAAAAACTGAAAGTGGAGCTTATCGTAGCCTTGAATCAAATCAGCTTCCCTGATTAAATCACCTTTTCTTGTCAGACAGAAGTCTGCTGCAACGTATTCCATACAGCTGGGTGTGTGTCTGTGGTTCCTATCCGTCTATCTGTATGTGAATAGTTTTTTTTTGGTTACTTGAGGGCATCGTAACAAGCTGTAAACACAACACTGGCATATTATCACCTTATAAAGTTGGTATGGAATGTTATGTGCTAGCAACATTAGCATTCATTTGGAGTTCTGGCCACCTGGCGATTGTAAGTCATTTTATATAATGTAAGTAAATATTCATGCTCTTTTTAAGTCCGTTTTGGTCTCAAAACATCCTCAACTCCTGAGGGAAATATCCAGCTCTTTAGCTGCTAAATGCTCTGCTGTTTTCACCAGCTAGTGGGTAACTTTGTTTGTCTGCCATTTGGTTGTTATAGCTATTGTGTTAGCAAACAGTCGCCTATTTACACATCCAGCCAACTCAGAGCAACGGTAGCATTCATTTGTGGTCGGTTTTCTGATGAAATGATGAACGCAAACAGAATGCTGGCCATAAAACTAAAACAATTAGCTAACAGACAATAAAACACTAAATAAAAAGTGAGGGGAACTGCAGAGGTAGGTAATAATTCTGTGTGGGTTTGTCACTACAAGTGACCCCTTTTAAAATACACAGTCATTTGATCCATTGTTAATTCAAAAATATCAGTAAGTGCAGCTTTAATATAACTGAAGATAACCAGCATGCCTCTCATCTCACATTATTTACACTAATCTGAGGTGAGCAACTCTCTGAGGCTAAACATGTCACGTTTTACTTTTGAAGGCGAAAAGTACATTTATGATTATATGTTTCTGCTTGCTTGAGTTTCAGATGCCTCCCATCACACGCATTTTGTGGGTCCCTAACACCACAGATCGGTCTTACCTTGTTCATCTCAAAACACACAAACACAGAGGGAGAGAGATCTCATTTAAACCAGTGAATATGAGAAAGGGGATTTTCCGTGTGTAGTGTAATCTTCACAGGTTGTAAAGGCTAAGGTTACACACAACTCTTGTTATCCAATCCATGACGGTTTGCATTAAGAGACCAGATTTTGCCTACATCTTATAGATATGATACAACATACAACATCTGGCTCATAGTGCAATTGGAATAAAAAGAGATGAAGAGTAGAAATGATGCTAAAGCTAATTTCAATTAATTCAGCCACAGCCAGCACATCACAGCGTTGTGGATATGCAGCGATGTGATCTCATATCCTGAGATGGGGAGCATGGGCATATGTCCTACAGTATGTCAGGGCACACTCACAAATAAATCAACACACAATCCTTTAACAAAGTCCATTACATCATTCACCATGACGAATGCTTTGGGCTAACTGGGTCCCTGTGGGAAATGGCTTCGTCCTCTGCCATGCCGTGCCCGCAACACCAAGGGATCAGTTACCATTCAATCCCATCAGCCCCTGCATCCATCCCCGCCTTCCCTCCCTCCCTCCCTCCCTCTCATTCCCGCAGAGCCAGCATCCACTCCTTCCTTTTACTCACGGTCATCCATGGTGCCAGACTCTGTTTGAAGTGACTCAGTGATGAAAAAGGGGGATGGGGAGCTGAGGGTGTTTGTGACAGAGTACTGTATTGATATCAGCGTATAGAGAGGATGAGTAAGTCAGTGCTGTGGAATCAAATTATTAAGCTTGGATTTTTTTTCATACAGCCTAAAATAAATTGAGTGCAGTGTTCTTGAAATATAAATGGTGTTATAAAAAAACCACACCATTTACTGAAATGTTGGTTTTAGTAAGACATTTTAATCTCTTTGAGGGGTTACTTTCACCCATAATGCCTCACAGTTCTATAAGCCGTGGCAGAAGGTAAACCCACCTTAAATTTCCCATCTTTTTAAAGCTGCACTAATCAATAATTTTGTATTAACAATGGCTCAAATGGCTGTTTGTAATGTCAGAGTGGCCGCTTGTAGAGATAAACCCACAACCGGCAAACTTTTTTTTCTGATTATCATTTTTATTTTTCCAAAAATAAAATAAAACAATAATCAAAACAATACAACTCGCGACAGGAACAAGACTAGCAACTTCCTGTGTTGGTCTGTTTGCATACATCACTTCGCCAGAAACACGACTCCAAATGAATGCTAATATCTAAACAATAATTACATTTTAATATTTTGAACATACTGAGACTGCTAGCCACAAACTATTCATTCTCCTCACTGGACTTTAATAAATGATGACAGCTAAGACTAGTAAAGGGGATTTCCTGCTCACGTCTCACCAAAAAAAGAGGAGTTTCTTATCAAGACATCACAGCAACATACACTGGAGTTCATTAAAGCTTACAGCCACTGCATTGCATCGCATGCAGAGAGATCACAGCACTAACTCTGCCAAGGTTAGGGGTTCGATTACCACGGACGCTGGGACTGCCGACTCATCCTTATTAGTGAACCTTTTTTTTTTTCTCCCAAAGCCAGCTCCCCCACCTCCTCACCTCTAACACATGCACACGCACACACACACACATACACACCTAGACAACCCCCAGCGAATGCACTGTATGATTAAATCAATCCGAGCTACGGCGATGCTAAGTGTTCTTTCGATTCTCCTGCATTCCTGCTCCCTCCCACTTTCCTTCTCTCCTCCTTCCCTATGGACCCCCAGTAGCTGAGGCCCCCTGCCAGACCTGTGCGGCTGGCTTGGAGCTGCACAGTGAACACCCATCACCCATGCAACAGCAGCACTGCACACGCGGACCTGCAGCACCATTAAAGAGCTCAGCTGAAATGGAAGAAGAAGAGGTTGTCCGCGGGCTCAATCGCCAGTTTCCAGGCAGGCAAGGAGGAGATGCACATTTGGCTCGTGCAGATCGATCCACATAATTTCATGCCATGGTGGTGCTTGCGGGCTCCCATGGTGCTTTGTGGTAGTGCTGCCGCAGGATGACTTCAGTGAACTTGTTGAGGAGCATAAGTAATGCAAGCTTAACACCTCGACACAAATAGAGGGTCACACAGCAATAGCTCGGCCAGGACCCGTCTGAATTCTAGTTTGCAGTGGGGATACGAGCAGAATAAGAGGATTACAGTGTTTCCCGCAGATATGATGACAAGTTAGTGCAGACACCATGGCAACAGACGAAATGTGAAGTGGTTACATTGTTTTTTTACACACTTTTCAAAGTAGGGCACACAAAAAAAGATTAGCCATGCTTTACTTGTTGAAGAATTATCAGCCAATGAATGGGCTAATTACCGGATTCTAATGAGTAGGCTTGATTTGTCCTATAGTCTCATTTGATGTGTCTGTTTGGCAAATGTTCATTACTTTGTGTGTGTAGCAGGTACGTTAGTGTCGTACATCTGGTTCCATGGCTGAAGGAGCCTCATATACACTGCAGCACTGCCCTCTATGCTGCAAAGCTCTGCAGCAGCCAGAATTGATTTCATCACAGCCAAAGCATTGGGTGGCACAGACACCCTCATTTGCAGTGCTCCGCTCCTCCATGATACCCAGATCCCTGCATTTGAAAAGTCAACACTTCAAATAGAGGGAGAGATAGGAAGAGGGAAAACATGCTTTATTAATGAACCGGCACCCAAAAAAGCACTTAAGAGAGTTTCTCAATTAAGCTGTCATAAACTCAAAACGAGTCACGTCCAATCTCCCAAATCCCTTGTAATGGGACGGTATACCGTTACTTTCCCTGCTCTAGTCAATTATCTTCTAGTCCGAGAAGAATTTTCTGCTGTAGGAGGCAGGAAAGACAGCTTGCATCTACCATCGCTCGGTCCCAGCTGGGTAAAGCTCCTGGCTTTCACCCTCCACAGAAGAGCGCTGCAGTGCGAGCCCTGCACATCAAAAACTCTCCCACACATAAGCCCGGCATTGATGAATACGCTGGCATCTCCTCCGCCACATTCATGTTCTGACAGTGTCCCTTTGTATTTGCTGCCAGCTCTTAAGTAGGGGAGAAAAACATTTTCCTGTCTTTATTTGACAGCCTCTTCATGAGGCCATCTCGCATGACCTCCGCATAAATTAGCGGTCACTTCGCTGCTTGGCGGGAGTGACAAACATGGATATCAACAGATAGAATGTGCATTCTTTTTCCATTTTTGCTGTATATGCAAGAATTAACATACAACTCATCCCTGATTTATCAATTAATGTAAAGGAGGGATAACAAAACTTTTTTTCAATTTTATTTGCATGTAAAAGGGAAATGATACTCTAATTTTTCCTTTGTTTTTCTGTCCTGGCCATTTCCCCTCAGCCTTCCTTGTTTACTTCAACTTAAGAATAGGTTTTGACATTTTGGGAAACAACTTAGACTATCCACTTTCCTGCAGAGGGAAAAAAAATATATAGATTGCCACCACTCTCGTATTTGTCCCTTAAAGCTTTAGGGCCCTATTTTAACGATCTGAAACGCAAGTATGAAACGCCAAACGCAAGTAGCTTTGTGGGCGGATCTCGGGCGCTGTTGCTATGATACCGGCGGGATAAATGACTCTTGTGCTGGACGCAAATCTTAAATGGGTTGGTCTGAAGTAGCTAGGTGTGGTTTGGGCGTAACGTGAAAATAACCAATCAGAGCGTCATCTCACATTCCCTTTAAAAGCAGGCGCGCTTGTTCTATGGCGGATTGCTATTATGACGGCGGATTTGCCTGGCGCACGCCAGCGGGAGCTGTCCGGGACGCGGCAAAGTAATAAATGTCCGTCTTGGCCGGGTGGCGATGTTGCCTCTCGGGCGTATCACTTCAAGTCTGGAGAGGATTGCTGCAGCCATGGAGCGTGGGCCTCCAAACGCACCACCTGCACCTGTTGTGCCCCTTCCTCCTCCCCCCATTCTATCTCCGTCCACCCGCTCCCCCAGGAGCGCATCGCGCATTACTCCAGATTCACCAGATTCCGCCGGAGTGTCCAATCCCGCCGTAGTTCAACATCACGTCTCCTTAAGTCCTCTCATATTTCCTCATTTATGTCATCAACACAGCCATGATTCATGGAAATGTGTAAATCACAACAAGCCACAAAGAATGCTGGGACTTTTTGAGGACTGTACTGTAAAGTGCCTCCTGACATATCCAAACACCTGAAGCACATTTTCAGTAATATTTTCCTTTGTAATTATGTATGGTTTTCAAAAATGGGAACTGCTGTAGATGAGAGAAGTGTATGCGCGTTGTGCACACGCTACATTATGGCCAAGCATTCGTCCCTAAAATAGCATCTGAATAACGCGCTACTGACTTTAGACTAGCGCCACTGACTTTAGACCAGGTTTTTCCTGGTCAGTGGCGGAATTGTTTTCTGAAACTGCAAAATAGGACCACGTAACGTTTGTGCCGGAACACGCCTCCTCTTTTCGCTGAACCGCCCCCTGGAGCACAAATACATTCCCTAATTTACCGACGTGCGTCTGTGGAGGGAAACGTCCGCTGTGCGTCGGGTGCAAAATAGGAATGATACATGCGTCGGTGTACAAAGGCAATTGCGCTGAGTGCAAGACAGGGCCCTTAGTGCGTAACTTCTTTTTTTTTTTAAAGATAATTTTTTTGGGGCTTTTCCGTTTATTAGATAGTGACAGTGGATAGAGATGAAAGGGGGAGAGAGATGGAGGGATGACACGCAGCAAAGGGCAGCAGGTCGGAATCGACTGCACCGCTGCAGGACTCAGCCAACATGGGGCGAACGCTCTTACTGGGTGAGCTAGAGGCCGCCCCTAGTGCGTAACTTTTTGATATTGATGAACATTCAAGCCATTGCCAAATGAGTTGCTACAAAGCTAATTAAACATATTAGACATATTTAAGAGTAGAATGTGTGCTATCAATTTTCTGCTCTAAATCTAGGCCAGAAACCAAATAAATGAGTCTCTTAAAATATCAAACCATTCCTTTAAAAGGCCCAGAGGCCCATTCCAGAAAGCAGGTTTAGTGAAAACTCTGTGGGCTAGATTTATCAAGCCGTTTGCGCCTGTTTCCAGGCGCTAATTGGTCGCAAAGACGGACGTAACCGATGCGGGCTATTTACAAACAGGGCGCACTTGGGTAAAATCGCAGATTGTCTGCCACATGAGCGAGAAGAGACAAGTTGCGCTTTCAATATGCGTTCGTGGGAGGGTCGTGGGGAAAGTGGGAGTTCCACCCAAAAGGTTGGGAGGATAAGCGCAAAGTGCCCCTAATTATATATTCCGTGGTATTTACAAAGACTGTCAGTAAGAGCGCCTCTATTCTGCGGGGAAATTCTCCGCCTCTTTAAACCAGCCGTAATCGAGTTTCCTCGTAGACCTTTATGCCGCTGGTGAAATGGCAACAGTAATTTGAGCAAGACGAAGACATAGGCGAGGCTGAAAATATTTTTAACAGAAGAATCACACTTTGTCAGTGAACACAACATCATTTAGCGTTACAGATCAAGCAGCCATGCAATATTAGAGTTACTGGAAGAAATCAAAGATGAAATTGAATCTCCCACTCAGCGTTCACATCCCATTCCACCAGTTGTTAAACTCCTCGCTACATTACAAATATTGGCATCAGGATCATTTCAAACAGTCATAGCATCAGCAGTGGGGATATCGCAGTCTGCACTCAGCCATATCATAGCACAAGTACCGCTTTGCTACAGCGCAATTTACGGTATAGTGGGCGGAGAAAGACGCTGATTGCCTGATGGGTGTCAGGGTTGATAAATACTACGCAAACTGTGGAAGCATAGCGTGCGCTATTACCGAACTCGCATAAACGGACGCAGCGCAAACTGCGCTAGTGTTAGTAAATCTAGCCCTGAGTTTGTTAACCCTGAGATGAGGGAAACTCTGGGTTTTCCGTTTCAGAAAGAGAGGTAACTTAACCTCAGAGTCCTTTACTATGGTAACTGAGCCTGTGAACCTAACCTGGTTGTGAGCAGGTTTTCTTCAAGAAACCTTGAGTTTCTCCCTCTGAGAGGGACGAGACTGAGAGAAACTGAGAAAAAAAACTAGAGTTTCTCGCAGTCGAAACTCATTTCCTCATTCATTCATTCATTCATTCATTCAGTCTGTATCAGGCGCATTTTAATGCAGTTTGTTATCTGCATGAATAAAAAATAAAACGTATTGGTTTAGGTCAGGCATACTATAAAATGTTTTTTTCTCAAACATGTCATGTCCTTTTGTCGACGATCCCGTTGATGAAAAAGCTGTATTAATTCACAGAGAGTTTACATCGGGAGATGATATTGAGTCCCGACTATAGATGTATTTTCATTTCCACATAACTGATTTGAGAGGTATATATTTTTTTTTTTTTTTTTTTTTTTTTAAATCACAGTCCATTAGATATGTAGATACCTTATCCTTCCTCATATCACTAACATCAACCATCGTGGACAGGCTTTAACATCCCAGCAGATTCTTTGTCCCGCATTACGCTTTTTGCAAACGGCAGTTTTCTTTATAACAGTGTAGCGGATCATACTGTAATAGTAAAGCCACTGTATGCAGAGCCGTCAGAAAAGTGTGACTCGCTCTGAAACGTTTAACGTTTTTGTAGTGTTCCCTGGACACAAACCAGTGAGAGCCATTAAAAAGAAATAAATGATTATACTTATAGTTCTGTTAATGATATGGTGCTGCAGCCTCAGAATGGGATTAGTAGCCTATAGTTTACTTTTTCGCCCGCAGGATTGCACCTAAATGAAATTATAGGTGTAATACAATTCCAGTTTTCAATATTATAAGTTAACTGTGATTAAATATGAAATTAATACACTGTTAATGCGTACACATTGACTCGAGCAGCAATTTTCTCCCACACCAATTCTCTCTCTTTTGCAGCAGCCGCTGTCTGGCCACGAAATGCATGTTCAAACCTACTGTCTATGGTTTGAAACTCGCTGTTTGTGCGCAGGAGTATTTCCGTTTGCTTGTGGTTGTTGACATGGTGAATCGTAGAATCATGGCTCCATTCATGCTGCCTTTTTATAATAGAGTTTCCCATCTCAGGGTAAATCAACTCAGAGTTCAGGGTTACACTCAGAGTTTGTTAAACATCCTTCCTGGAACGGACCCCAGGACACCCACACTGGTGTTCCCAGTTATTCTAGCTGAGCAGACCTCTGTCCAGGTTGAAGGCGGGCCGGAGCATTGTTGGGAATTCATTACGTCACAAATTTCATCTACCAATAAGAATGATAAAGAGGTCATGTGTCCTGCCCTGACAGGTGCAACATAGCTAACTGGAGGCTCAGAAAGAGGTCAATCAATCAGTTTACACACACCCACAGAATCCTGGGAAGAGGTCTAATCAGCCAGAACAACTGAAAACACCTGTGTGGGTGTCCAAGGCCTTTAAGTTAGGTACTTTTGGATTTCCCACAATGCAACAACCCTCAGAAAAGAAGTGTGAACTTATGGCTTTTATAACGTGTAGGTAGAAGCATGACTCAAATTCAAAGAATCTGTTTCAGGGAGTGATGCACATTTAGGTTATTACTGAGGAAATAAGAGTCTTCATTTAATTGCTGTCTTTGTAGCTCATTAAAAGTAAGGCATTAGAATCAGTAGAATTCCCCAAATTGATTAATTAATTCTCGCTTACCTTCCAAACCTCAATTACACCTCCTGTGAAATGTTTAGGAGAACTAAATAGTTGGGCTCAGCGCAGCAGGAGAGCAAACATAAATACAGGCAGAAGAAATAACTTCTGCATCTAAATCTTTAAAGGAGGTTCACACATACAGTATCTCACAAAAGTGAGTACACCCCTCACATTTTAGTGAAGTCCGGATCGGGCCGAATTTTTCTGTCCGAGGCCGGCCCGCGTCCGACAGAGCCGTGACCGAACCCGGCCCGAGCCCGACAGGTATTAAGAAATTTGTGTCCGAGCCCGACCCGAGCCCGACACAGTTAAAATCTCATTTTTTTCCTCATACTAATGACACATGTAAGCTACGTTTGTTTGTGTGGAAAGCCTGCTTTTCTTAAGCAACTGTAGGAAGGCATTCGGAAATGTCAACAAATGAGCTGATGATGATGTGACCGAGCCCGACCCGACCCCGACCATAATTTCTAAATATCTGTCCGAACCCGGCCCATCGGGTACCGTCGGGACCTGTCGGCCTCGGGTCGGGTATCCATGCCTTAATTTTAGTAAATATTTCATTATATCTTTTAATGGGACAACACTGAAGAAATGACACTTTGCTACAATGTAAAGTATTAAGTGTACAGCTTGTATAACAGTGTAAATGTGCAGTCCCCTCAAAATAACTCAACACACAGCCATTAATGTCTAAACTGCTGACAACAAAAGTCAGTACACCCCTATGTTAAAATCCCATAGAGGCAGGCAGATATTTATTTTTAAAAGGCCAGTTCTTTCATGGATCCAGGATACTATGCATCACATGCACTTTACCATACCTCGAGACTGGCATGGTTTTATGTCAGTTAGCCTAATAGCTAGTTTGATTTGCATTGAGAGATGATTTTATGGAAAGTATCCCATGCCAATCTCTAGGTATGGTGAAGGGCATGTGATGATGTGGGGGGGCTATTTTAATTCCAAAGGCCAAGGGAACTTTATCAGGATGTATAGTATCCTGGATCCATGAAAGAACTGGCCTTTAAAAATAAATATCTGCCTGCCTCTATGGGAATTTAACATAGGGGTGTACTGACTTTTGTTGTCAGCAGTTTAGACATTAATGGCTGTGTGTTGAGTTATTTTGAGGGGACTGCACATTTACACTGTTATACAAGCTGTACACTTAATACTTTACATTGTAGCAAAGTGTCATTTCTTCAGTGTTGTCCCATTAAAAGATATAATGAAATATTTACTAAAATGTGGAGGGGTGTACTCACTTTTGTGAGATATTGTATCTGCATACACTTATACTCGTAAAGATTTTCTCTCTCTCTAGGCTAAAACTGTTGCTGGCTGCTTCTCTGTGTGTCCTTTTAAGTCCAGTTTCAGGAATGCCATGCTGTCAGTGGGCCTGTACATTTTGCAAGCAACAACACCATTGGTAATGTTTATCTCTAAAGCTCAAAAAATTTAACTATAGGAGAAAGTTAGGTGACATTCCATTTCTCATCTAAAATTGGATTAAAGTAGAATGGCAAATAACACATATGATGATATATGACATATGGTGATAACACATAACAAAAACACAATTGATACCTACTATATCATATCAGAGCAACTGAACTAGTCATTGTAACCACCTCCTAGTATTAATATCCTAACACTGTGGAGGGAAAATGGGCCAAAGTGCATTGGAAGGGGATTGTAGGAGGCCAATAATTGGCTCTGATGGTGTGGTGCACCAAGGATAGGTCGCCTGAGATTTGACCTCAGCTCTGACACGACTAAAATGCCAGATGGCCAACCTGTTCCGCTAGACCGCCTTTAACATCAGAGTTTTCTCAATTAACTTGTTCCCCCTAAAAATCTTCATTGGATGGTTTTCTGGCATAAAAGATGTCATTTTCAGTAGCTGTACTCTCCAGAGGACTGGGCCCACACTCAGTAAAACATTCAAGAGGACAGGCCTTTTCCCCACACTGCATCTCACTGCAGCCCATCTACCCATGATTCACTTTTTGCTCCTTATCTGGCTCCAATAAAGCCAGCAAATAAAAGCAGGGACGCAATCTTGAGGTCACCAAATTGGTGCTTTCCGCTCTACGGCTCAGCGTAGAGATCCTATCCATGTGAAAGTCCCAAAAATACAGTTTTGGCAATGTCCAATACTCACCAATACAGCGCGTGAACAAGAGGGATTCAAAAACCTTCATAATTAGCCAAGGGAAAGAGTCAACTCAACCGGAATAGGGAAAAACAATGTGGGACTCACCACCCAAACTACAGGCATAAGACTTCAGTGCACTGTTTGCCAGATGGCAGGGGGAGGCAAAGACCTTGGTGCGCTGACCCCAGTTTACGTAAATTCTCACTACAGAAGCCGCAGAGAACAAGTGTTGTAATCAAGTTCCCGCAACCTTTCTTCGTGAAGCAATTACCTTCTAAAGCAAACAAATTACAGCTGCTCAGGTGCCTCATCCCCGCTTGAACCATCTAATGATGTGCCAACTTCATTTCACACTTTCAAGCTCCAGCGCAAACATCAAATAGGAACAAAGCCACAAATGATCAGGGGGAAAGGCTGCCGGCAAATCAGTACTCTGTAGATCTGCAACTATCAAATATGTCAACTAATTCAAAGCGGTTTACATTATTTATCGCTCATTCAGATATCAATTGACCAAAGCGTGGCAGCAGTGCAGCAGATGCCCACTGTCATTGTTTTTATTTTACACCTCATCGCTCAGCGTCACTGATCGAGAAGTGTCAAGTGCTTGATGAATTTCATTTAGATATAAGTAGTTTCCTGCTAACCAACAACAAAAGAGAAACATACTCTCCTATGCAGTGATAGGCAAAGTCTTTGAGCAGGTAGGGGAATTTTCCACGTTCTACTGTATTCATCTCCAGTGTGTGGCCTGGGCTGATCCGTGCTCCTGCGTTTACGCTGCGCAGGACAGCTCCAGTGATTACAATTAAGCAGCTCTTATCCCTGGACATAATCAAGTCAGGCCAGAATGGAGGGCGGGGGTTAATCCTCAAAACCCAAGTCAGGGAGTTGGGGGGGTGGGGGGCTGAGCAGACATACATGGTTCTTTTTGGTCACTGTCTCAAGTGGAAGCCATCAGACATTTTCATACACTCGGTGAGAATTCAGAATATTTAGTTCAGGTCTCTATGTGTGTGAGTGTGTGTGAGTGTGTGTTTTACAGAGGGAAAATACAGGTATACAGCCCTATCCATCAACTGAGGGAGTGGGAGAGGGTGGAGAGGGGTGGAGACAGGTTTTAGGAATATTTAGGAGAGGAATTCAATCAGCGCTCTATGTTAATGCAGAGCCTATAACACAGAGAGGTTGCAAGAAAGGGGAGTGGATTATCTGCGAGTCAGCATGTTACAAAGCTTAGGCCAGCCGATATTCTAATAACAACGCAGCCCGAGGTCCCAACAATTGGGTAGGGAGATGCTGCCACGAAAATCTGATTTAAAACCAATTTTGACACAAGCGTCATCATGTGTCTGGCAGCTGAGAGCTGCCTGCACTGACCCTGGCATTTAAGGACACAACACAGCATCAGACTGAGATTAAACCTACTGAGAATATGAGTCATAACAAGAAGGGCACTCGGAGAGAGCAGACCTCCGCCAAAGCCATGCCCTATCTCATAATGTTAACGGAAGGGAAAAATCATTTGTGTATCCCCCCCTGTGATTCGGATCCCGGATCCCCCCCCCCCCCCAACTTTAATGGATTCTTCCTTAGCCCATGCTAAACCCTTCCACCAAGTTTAATTTAAATTGGGCAACCTTAATAAACATTTTGAATTATAAATTGGTGGTTTGTATTGACCAATAATGATGCTGTCGTGACATGCAGATTGTTAATGCTATCATAATCGTAATCTATGGATGGGTGGTAGGAGTGCTTAGAAATAACAATGGTGAGGCCTTCACTCTTCATTACACTGTGCGTCAACAGACAAATGGATCACTTAAGTTGAGATTAAAAAAAAAAAAAAAAAAGCAGTACAGTTATGAAAAAAGAAGACAGAACAAAAAGCTCAGAGCACTCCTGTTGAGAAAAAAGGGCTTCATTCACAAAAACAAAAAACTATGTGGCCCTAAAGCATGGCTACTTCATTCATGACTTAGCTTTTATTGTGTTTCTGTTATAATGAAAAGAAAAACAGAGAAAGCTTTTTTTTTGAGGAAAACAGTCCCATGGCATGAAAATTTCACTTTATGAGGTTTTTTAACATTAACGTGAGTTCCCCCCAGCCTGCCTATGGTCCCCCAGTGGCTAGAAATGGTGATAGGTGTAAACCGAGCCCTGGGTATCCTGCTCTGCGTTTGAGAAAATGAAAGCTCAGATGGGCCGATCTGGAATCTTCTCCTTATGAGGTCATAAAGGTTAACTCCCCTTTCTCTGCTTTGCCCGCCCAGAGAATTTGGCCCACCCATGAGAGAGAGACATCATGGCTTTCAAACAAGCAAAGTGGCCGTTGGTCAAGGCCACACCCCCACCCTCCACCTTGCCCCCCCTCTCTCCTCCTCAATAGCTACAGACAATGGCACATCCTAAGGAAAGCTCATTGAGGGACTGGCGCTAGTGGCTGTAATTCTGCACCAAGGCTGAATTTTGGGAAAGAGACTTCAGATACAGTATTAGGGGACCACTAAGGTCTATATAAAAGAGACTTCAGATACAGTATTAGGGGACCACTAAGGTCTATATAAAAGAGACTTCAGATACAGTATTAGGGGACCACTAAGGTCTACATAAAAGAGACTTCAGATACAGTATTAGGGGACCACTAAGGTCTATATAAAAGAGATTACAGATACAGTATTAGGGGACCACTAAGGTCTATATAAAAGAGACTTCAGATACAGTATTAGGGGACCACTAAGGTCTATATAAAAGAGACTTCAGATACAGTATTAGGGGACCACTAAGGTCTATATAAAAGACTTCAGATACAGTATTAGGGGACCACTAAGGCCTATATAAATAGATAACATAGGCACAGGCTAATTTTTTGCTATTGCTAACTACAATGCTAGTTAACATAGTCGAAACTGCCTACGAGCTTCTCCTGTAATATACAGTAATTCCTCTACTATGTGACAGTAAGTCTTGTGGTTATGACACAATCGTTAGCCTATTTTTACAAAATTGTCTGCTACGGAGCCATAACGTGAGGTACAAGGTAATGGAGCCTTTTATACATTGTCGTGTTTCTTTAGAAATAAACAATGGACAAATAAAGTATTTAAACGCTTCGGATGTAAAGTTATTCGCTGTCAAAGTGACACCAAAATGAATGGCATGCTAGCGGGGGGGTGATGGCTTCTTAGCATCAAAATGGCTCCATAGGAGGTACGCTTTGCGGAGGCTGGCTTACCCCCTTACTGTGTCACTTCGGTTAGCGGTTAGCAGGGTTCTCGTCACATGATACTAAGTAGCGTTAATATAACATTGTTTATGTGGCTATTTTAATGTACACAGTGCCATGGATACGCATTGCTAAGGCTCTATTATGATTATGATTGACAGTTCAGAGTGTAGCCACGCCTGAAAGCATCCCCTGCTTTATCATCAATTTTAAAACAAATGGGACCATAATTTACAAAATGAACATCATGATGTATTGAAGAAGACTTGAAACTATTGCTTGAGACCATAGACTTGTTAGGGAAATGTCTACTGAGGTAATAAATCAAGTGACAGATCATTTTCCCACAGAATTGGACTTCTTTTTGGAGCCAGTGAAGTGGTCCCCTGCAGGAAATTAAATAGAATGCAGGTTTAAAGCACTTCCGCATCGACCTCACTTTTCAGGGCCGGAAGTTGCCGCACATTGCAACACAATATCTCTGTGTACAGCAAGCTTATCTCTAAAAAGCATACTAGCTGCCTAACATTTAATAAAGTAGTTTTTTTTAACACCGTGCTAATGTTAAAATGCTAATGTTTGCTAAACATGTAAAAGATTGAATATAAAGTAACATTTACCAACTCAAACATTCCACTGTGTGTGGCTTTCTTACAAATTGAATAATATATATTTTACTTACACAATTTTATTAAACAGAAGTTAAAGTAGCCCACTGTTAATTTTATCAGTCTGAGCAAAGACTTCAAGGAGTTCAATTAACCGTAAAACTAGGCTTCTTTACTTTTATGCTTTGGTGGCAGAAAAACAAGCGATGCAACTCATGCCTTGGGACCCTAGTCTGTCTTTCCACTAGCTCACCAGAAAAAGCAAATCCCTTTTCAACTCGACATTAAAAGCATACAGGTATTCCTTTTATTGTATTTTATTTATTGATGTGTTAGATAAATAGCGCTGTAGATGTCTGGTTCAATGTTTGTGTTGTGGATTATGTGTCAATATGCCTGTACTGTACAACAAATTGCCTCTCGGGGACATTAAAGTTTTCTAAGTCCAAGTCTAATTTTGCACACGTCTCAAAATCCCCTGCTAGAACAAAGCCACACCTTTGACAAAACTTCTAAATTTAACCCCTTAACAGTGGCAATCAATATTGAATTCTAACACAGTTGTGCAGTCTGGCTGTGTTTGCCCAGCCCAGACAAAGACATGAGTTATAGCCTTTGCAGGATGGACGATGTAGAACAGGTGCCAAGACAACAGAGCAGTGCCAGGATGGGTGTCCGAGGGATCGAGGAGTGGGAAGGCCAGGGAGGTTGGAGGTGCATGTTAATCACTTCAGGGGCAGGAGGCAGAGCTCTGCAGGTGTCTGTCCCACAAAAGGAGCATTCACTCTGGGTCGGGACTGGCTCGGACCACTTGCTATCACAGACCGCTTCAGTCAGCTCACACATGCCACAAAACACAGTTCAGACATGATATAACGCAGCAGAAGAGCTCTGAATCCCAAATATCTCAGTCTCAACATGCAGTAAATACTCCCGAATAAGACTGATGAGTATTACTTTAAATAATTCACGTGTACTATGACAGTTTTGCTGATAATTACCACTCAGTCAAGAAATACTGCATACATTTTTAACATGATTCCTCCACATTATGCATTAAACATATCATTTCATCAATACCATTTCTATGGAATACTCTTGCTGCTCTGTAATTCCCATGCACACTCAGTAAGGAAATGCTACCCTGACCATTAAACTATAATGAGGTAGGTACAACGCTAATATGATTAATATAACACTGACTCTCAATGTAGAGCGTATCTGGGTATATATTTATGTCCCTATGCAAAGGGTAATTTCAATAGGTCATTTCTGCTGAAAGGCACCAAGAGTGATACACTGTAGCTTACACTGTGTGGGGACAAGTAATGTAAAGACTGTCTCCCTCTGTTGTGAAAATAACATAACATGTATTTATCTCAACTTTTTGATGAGAAAAAATTAAACTTGATATTTGTTGTGCTGTACTTACATTACGTAAATCTGAATTTCCAAATACAAACAATTTGTTGTTAGTTGTTTTTGCAACTGAAGTCCCTTAATCCCTGTTCTTGCATAACTACCAACTGCAAGAGGCTAGGGCCATAGAAATAACATTTAAAACCCTTAATTTATTGGGGAAAGTATTCCATCCAATTAAAATATACTGTATATATGACAAAGACAAAGTACACAAGTGCAATTAATAGGGCTCCCGATAACTGAAGATGGGGGGAGATTCCCCTGTTACTGTTGGTGAGCTTTGTGGTGTGATTAAAATAGCTGACTAGGTCAAGTAACAAATGCTTGGGTGAAGAAAAAAAAAAAAAAAAGATAAAACAGCCAAAGGAGTTGGAAGCAGAGTGTTATATATATATATATATATATATATATATATATATATATATATATATTATTATACCATTATAAATTAGCTCCTGGAAATGACCCCTATCAAGTGTCAGTCAGCAATGTTGTTCAAACAAAATGAAATAAGAATAAAAACAATCTAAGGAAATGTATGGCATTTTAATATTTTATTCCTTGTTTTGTTATTTCAAACATTTTTGTGGATTAATCTTTGATTTAAAGGACGTAATAAATACTTGAGTTGTCACTTAATAGGTCTCACTGCCTTGAAGATCCAGCCTGAAACTGTTAGGAATACTCATTGTAACTGGATACTGAGTTTTTGTCTTATAATACCCATGGCAGCCGTTATTGCAGTGTGTTGCCAAACCAATGAATGCACAAAGACTTCTTTTTCTACTGTTTACTACTCTACTTTTTCTAGTGCCATGACTACTTTTGATGTAAATAACAATACACAATACTGGTTACTGGCTGTTCTGAAACAGAAATATTTAAGAAACTAAAAATCCAATACCTCCATACCCCTCATCAAACAAAACAAGAGTTTTTGTTTTCCTGCCGTTGACATGTCCCTCTGCTACAGTCAGGGAAACATTTCCTGATAGATACTGTAGGTATTCATTGTCTTCAACACAGAACTAAACACCTGTGGCAGCAGACAACTCCTCCGTCTCTCCCACTAGCAGAATTGTTCATTTTAAAAAGGAGGGCTGAGTGAAAAATGAAAGAAGCTCCTCATTATGGTTTTTTGGAATGACATACATAAAAGCACATACAATTGATTTCTGACTGACACATCTCTAAAGGAGGTATGGTAAAACAGGTGGTTAAGTAGAATGTCAGCCATACCCTTGCTCTATTACTATTAGCTTAATTGCTGCAGGAGCACTAAGACATGATTGTTAATCTGTCATACACTTGTAAGCCACCTGTCCAATGTGTACCCCCGTTTGCCCAATGCATGCAGGGGTAGGCTCCAGTGCTCCACAGGCCTTAACAATATAGGCATGATAGAACATGGACGGACAGATGGAGAGAAATACGAGGGAATCATATTCAGATAGTGTAATGGCAAGTCAGTTCCTGCAGACTTGAGACAAATGCAGGATCTGACAGTAACCAGCTTCTACATTTCTATCCAAATTGTCAACATGCTGCAGGGCTGACAGTTAGGAATACGACATCTTCTTCGGGCATCATACTTCCTAATAAATTAGGGCATCAGAGCATGAACTGCTCTTGACATTAAAGCTGACCTTATAGATATTGTCTAGTACAGTACATAAGAAGAATTATATGTCTACCTTTAATAGGTCGCGTGGTGATATGCTGGGTAAAAAAGCTATATATTTCTTTAAAATTTTCCAGAATTAAAAAAACATTAACAACAATAATAATAATAATAATAATAATAATAATAATAATAATAATAATGTGCAATAATGTTATATGCTCGCTACAATATGAAGCTATGTTTGGTTGGTCATTAATTGCCTTGTTAACTGGTAATTATGGTAGTGAATTTTAATAACTGTGCTTTTTTGCCTTAGGAAAAACAGAATATATAATAGAGGACAAGACAAAGTTGTTATTTTGTCAGCATACAGAAAAGCGTGTGATGACTTAAGCCGGAAACAGAACAAATAGGATTTTTTAACATTAGCATTCATGGAGAGTCTTCTTGTTTCCCCCCGGTTACCGAGCATTTTTCAGTTTTCAGCGCAGTAACAGGTGGTGTGGTCCTGTCCAGAGACTGCTCAGTGTTTGAGTTGCAAATGTTGTGTTCCAAAATGAGCTAACTTCCTGACTGCCAATGAGCCCAAAATGTATTCTGTAAGCGTGAGGGTGTGCTGACATAGAAGCATCTGAGGAGACCATTGCAAATACGTCTGGTATAAACTCATTTAGAATACACCTATACCATATAAGTGTATATAAATCTTCCAGAAGGGGATGATCCTACAATCTGTAATGACAGCTGCAGGTACTGCAAGTATAATAACCAAGACTGAATTTGGAATACATGCTGACACTCTGAGCAGTGTAGCATATACTGCATTTAGAAGTAGAACCTTGCATCCAACAACATCTAATCGTTCTATACGCTTCTGAAGTAATTTGGCAGTTGATAAATACATCCAGCGCAATTAATAAAAAAACAATAAAGAACGTGGCTTCACTGTTGTACTGTGATTCTCATTCTGTCTGCCAATGGCTGAAGTACCTGAATGGCCTAAAAATGATCAGGTCCACATGTGATCGGTGCCACAAATCTCGAAATCTTTAAGCTTTTGCAGCAACGACTTCCCTTATCAAATGACAGGTTTACGTATTGTGTGAGTTGAGTTGGCTGGTGAAATCCGGAGCACCTGGCCTCGGGGCTCACAAGCCCCCCAGTGATCAGTGGGGATCAGTCTCTTTTTCTGCACCTGCAACCCTTTCTCCTGGTTTTGCATAGCTTTTTGTTCCCTACTACAACACACACACACACACACACACACAACACCTACAAAACGGTCAACATACACAGTTATGCTATTCCACTACACACCTTGTATTTTTAATTTCATATAAAAAAAATAATTCAACCCACTCTGACATGCATGGCTCTAGAGGCCTACGGGGTTATGAAAGTATGTGAATAGAAGATATGACTTATCATTAAAAATTGTCATTAAAGTCCACCATAATTCTTCTACCCAGCAGCCTTATGGCAACTGAGTGCAAACCTGCTATATGCACTAACCTGAATTGAATATATGAACCGACACGCTCATTATTGGGTTGCTTAAATCTGCAAACCACGCCAGGTCTCGTTTAAAAAACTTGATATATTAAAAAAAGAATATATTATTTCAGTAATAACATTGAGGCTGTATATAGGGCTATTGCCCAGCATACGCCACTTTAAAAAACATTCGCCACAATAACAGTGCTGCATTAAAACCAGAATTTAACCAGAAGCTTCTCACAGCATATTGCACTCCTTTGTATACGTTGCTCCCTTATGGACGAAGTTTAAAAAGGCAAGCATGCAGAGGCTTCAGGTTGCTTATATTGAGTGTATGAGGATACTGCTCAACAAACCCAGGCGCTCCAGTGCAAGTGACCCGTTTTGTAATGTGGGGGTCAGCACCTTCCACTTATTATTAAGGGGTCTTATCTACAAATTCATTTGTCGCCTGAACGTCTCCCAGAACAGCATGGGTACGCTGCTGGCCAATCCTAGGTTTAGTGCCATACGATACCAATCATCACTATGGAAACACTGGTATTAAGTGTCTTTTATAGAAATGCAGTATTGTTGTTTCTTTTGTTTTTATTTCTCTGTATGTTGTAGGTCATGTCTGTGTCTTCTGAATGGACATTGAGTCTGGCAATAAAGTTGATGATGATGATGATGATGATGATGATGATGATGATGATTATGATTATGATGATGACGACGACAGCAGGGTGCGTTCAGTAGCAAGAGGTTGCAAAGGTTCTGTGTGGTGCACATTGAAACTCAACAAGTAAATGCAAATTAATTGCACATGCTCACAGATAACTGCTATAATAATAACTGCATCCACATCCTGTGGTCATTACTGCTAGCTGGGTGTGTGGAAAAAAAGCTGACCAGAACCAATCCAAGTCTACTGAGAACTCCCATTTGAGGAGAGGTCCCATTTGTTTTGAAGAGGTTCAGTCATTCGGACGGTGATGCTCACATGGGACACACAGTAGCCTACACACAGCAGCACCATTAACCCGACAACACCACCAGCTACTGACAGCCGCCCCTTCTCCAAATAAGGCAATTAGGAGGCGAAAAACCGGAAGACTCTCCATGGTAACTCACTCACAAACAGGAGGGGCAAAACAATGGGCCAGCAAGGGATGAGATGATTGACAGCTCGCGCTCGCCGCCTTTGACTGCATCCACTATATAGCGATAAGAGCTCCCAACAGCACACCAATACACTAAATGTATTACGTTCGTGTCAATGTATTTGATACAATAAGCTAGTCAGCGGCATACAACCCAGTTCCCAAAGCCGTTTCACATTAAAAACACCGACTATTTAACAAAAGCGTGATAAATATTTTCTAGCACACCGGGTCCGTATATCCTAATCAATATGCCTCATGTAAGCACCTGCTCACTCATCCGAAAGGAAGCCGAAGGTTTATTTATAGCGATTCAAATGTCAGTTTACATTGTTGTTTCATTGTTTTTTGGGGTTGTTGTTTTTTTATCGGCACACCCTCCCCCTGAGTTGTAATGGCACAGGCTAAAACTTGGCGTTGCAAGATATTCAGCACATGGAAAGCAAAGAGCTGTTTGTAGCCTACCTCAGTTTCTCCTGTTCATTCTTGTTTGGTTTTTTTGGAAGCGAAGAGACTCTCCAGAGAGATGTGCTGTAGTCCTCGTAGAGCCTCGGCTGAATAACGCTATTCTACGCGTAACTTGGCTGCTGCAGGGATATACTACTGTTACAACCTTCCAAATCTCAAATTGTAGTTGACAGGTTGCTGCTCGCCCGTCCTTTCTGTCACGCGCCACATCACATGTAAAAACATAAAAACCAACAAAAAATAACAACCTAACAGATTTAAAAGTTAGCCTACTTCTTGTACTCAAAGCGACTATCGTTAATTGTTAGCCTACTAATTAGTGACTGCGACGTTGTGTTGTATGAAAGGCGGGGCGGCTTCTATCCTCTCATCCACAGCAGGGCTGGATGCTGTCGGTCACAGTTAGTGTTGTCCCCGCCCCCATCACCACTCGCACAGTAGGGGCTATTGGAGGAAATGTGTGAGTTTGATGATTTATCTGCAGAATTATTAATTCAGTAATTTACTCTTGTTCTCATTTGAAATTGTTCTCATTATGTAAGGAGTCAATGCTAAGCCTAATTGTTTATGGAAAAAGTATTATTCCGTTAATTTGCCACAAAACCCAGATTATCAGTTGGTCACTCAGACAGTACGCTACGTATCAGTTATATAAATATATATTTATAATCATCTGTTCCGTCTTCTATTTCTCTGAATTCTGTACCTCTATTGTTATATTCTGTACCTCTGTTGTTATAGGCCTATTCACTGGTGTATCGTGGTATTGTCAAGTCAGTAAAAATACAAATAAAACTTCTGGTGAATGGGATTTCAAAGTAAAAGTTCTCAAAGCGATGCATTACACCAGAGTAACACATACAGTAGGCTACAATATGGTGTGTGCAAAAGAAATCTGCAAACAGCAAGTGTTTTAATTATTAAAGTTTAAGATAGTGAACAACATTCAGAGTAGTATGGCCATCAATAGAGTAATTATTTATTTATTTATTTATTTATTAACTGATGTTTTTAAGTTGTCCTGTAGGCCCTGGAATGAAAGTGCTGTAATCAGCACTGAATCTTCTGCTTCAGCCGTGGTGCTGAACATTTCAGAAAAGTTGACCCTATAGTACCTAATTCAAGTAATTAAATTAAATTAAAGGCTGTGTGCTCCAATTTTGCCCTGGTCTCAACAAGCCAAGTCTAAATCCACATTTTGAATTATTTCACCCACTCATGTTTATAATATCAATGCTTTTATTTTGAACTAACCGGAAAAGTAATTATTACTGTTTGCTGTTAGCCTGTAGTTTGTATATTACTTGCGAACTGACCAATCACCGCGAATTTAGCCTTGTTGGACGTGCACTCGTTTTATCCATTTATATTGCTGGAGTGGGCGGGATTCAGGACAACGCACAAAGAATAAATTCTCACGCCCGCTGTAGAGATTTATGAGACGACTGGATACACAAATCGAGGTCACTCAAAGAACACTTCCTTTTAGTTGACACCAGCGAGTGTAAAGGGACAGTGAGTACAACTAGCCGACACTTCACAGCAGTGAACTGTATAGAAGACCGCGGGTAAATGATGATCTTAGCAAATATTATTTGCAGTCAAATGTGTCTTGCATAACTGAGGTTATTTAGGTTGCTAAAGTTTGCTTGGTTTGTTATCTTTACGTCATTGACGATGTTATATTAATGCTAACGTTAGCTAGTTATTGTTTAGGTTACCAAGTTATGCTGAAACTAGTTTGCTGATAGTGGTAACGCTAGTTCTAGCCATCTGTTATAATGTCACTTAACGTTAACCACTCTGTTTGATCTGCAAGGCAGGACTTGTGTGTTACCAGACACATAGACAAGTTGTCCAAGCTTTTTTGGCTAGCTCATCTTGAAGTAGGACAACTATTAATAGCTTGCCACAGTGCTACTCACTTGTTCAACTCAGTGTTATTAGACCGAAAGCAATTAATGTCAATTGCCTAATAATTAGCGTTAGTTACACGCGGCTAGCTAGGTAGAATCAGATGATTAGCCTGTCCTACAGCAGCATCATTGAATGACATTGTGATTCATGGATAAGCCTTTGAACTTCTGTTAACGTTACTCAATTGCTACCTTTGCACTCATTGCAGTTAAAAGAACGATAGAGAAGATAAGAAACATTTGTGAAACTATGCCTAACACTTGCTATTCTGAACATGGGTCATGTTCACAGAAGGGCACAGCATGCACTCTGGATGGTCCATCGGTTTGTCCTACAGCCAAGTACTCTGTGTAAGTATTAAAATAATTAATATTTAGTGAAGTATATGTATGGTGATTAAAGGTCCCATGACATGGTGCTCTTTGGATGCTTTGATATAGGCCTTAGTGGTCCCCTAATACTGTATCTGAAGTCTCTTTTATATGGACCTCAGTGGTCCCCTAATACTGTATCTGAAGTCTCTTTTATATAGACCTTAGTGGTCCCCTAATACTGTATCTGAAGTCTCTTTTATATAGACCTTAGTGGTCCCCTAATACTGTATCTGAAGTCTCTTTTATATAGGCTTTAGTGGTCCCCTAATACTGTATCTGAAGTCTCTTTTATATAGACTTTAGTGGTCCCCTAATACTGTATCTGAAGTCTCTTTTATATAGACCTTAGTGGTCCCCTAATACTGTATCTGAAGTATCTTTTATATAGGCCTTAGTGGTCCCCTAATACTGTATCTGAAGTCTCTTTTATATAGGCCTTAGTGGTCCCCTAATACTGTATCTGAAGTCTCTTTTATATAGACTTTAGTGGTCCCCTAATACTGTATCTGAAGTCTCTTTTATATAGGCTTTAGTGGTCCCCTAATACTGTATCTGAAGTCTCTTTTATATAGACTTTAGTGGTCCCCTAATACTGTATCTGAAGTCTCTTTTATATAGACCTTAGTGGTCCCCTAATACTGTATCTGAAGTCTCTTTTATATAGGCCTTAGTGGTCCCTTAATACTGTATCTGAAGTCTCTTTCCCGAAATTCAGCCTTGGTGCAGAATTACAGCCACTAGAGCCAGTCCCACAATGAGCTTTCCTTAGTATGTGCCATTTCTGTGTCTGTAGCTTTAAATGCTATTGAGGAGGGGGGGGGGCAAGGTGGAGGGTGGGGGTGTGGCCTTGACCAACTGCCACTTGGCTTGTTTGCAAGCCATGATGTCTCTCTCTCGTGGGTGGGCCAAATTCTCTGGGCGGGCAAAGCAGAGAAAGGGGAGGTAACCTTTCCCCTTATGACCTCATAAGGAGAAGATTCCAGATCGGCTCATCTGAGCTTTCATTTTCTCAAAGGCAGAGCAGGATACCCAGGGCTCGGTTTACACCCATCGGCATTTCTAGCTACTGGGGGACCATAGGCAGGCTGGGGGAACTCATATTAATGTTAAAAAACCTCATGTGAAATTTTCATGCCATGGGAACTTTAAGTGCATGCTAAAGATATGGAACATTCCATGTAGTTTTCTTCCAGATATATTCTCTATGAACACTGATAGTAATGAAAACATTTAGCTGCTGTTACTGCAAAATTGGAACACTCCCAACCCCGGTCTTCCAACACTTGTTTCACAACAGATGTCTCATTTCTACAATCTCCACACACCCATGCTCTCAGACACCAAACACTCCACACTTGTGCTTCCTAATTCCTGTTACTGTTTTTGTTCTCTTCATCAGATATGACTAAACTTTGAAGACAGATGTGCATTTAGTGAAACCTTATCATCAATCCCCCCAGTACATCCATGTGTATAATTTTCTTCAAGTTTGACCCCCGGCCTGCGTCCAAAAATGCCTACAGGTGAGCAATTAACCCTTGTAACAAACTTTGATACTTACTGTGCTCAATGCAAAGTAAGTATATAAGGTGGCTAATTTGGTCAGTCATGCAGTACAGGGAGGGGAAAGAAAGGACTTGTAAGGAACATATATATGATGTCAAAATATAGACCATGCTCCCAGAAGATCATGAAATGCATCATGTGCAGAAAATGTATTTAAATTGCATTCACAGCCCTGGCGTTGTACTCTAGCTACAGCTATGTTGTAAACATTCCCTAATACTTCGCTCGCATAGAATGGAAGTGAACGGGAGGCAAATTTGCGTTGCGAAAGGATGACAAAAGCACGCCCAGCCCTACTGTGCCTCTGATTTGCCAGTACTTGTTGCCTTCGTTGATTGGATTAGTTAGGTTTAGGCATGAGGAGTAAGATTGGTTAGGGTAACAATACCAGGGTAAACCAATCAGAGGCAGAGTAAGCCAGAGTAGGGCGGGTCATGCCTTTGCCATCCTAGGAAAAGGGAGGCGGATAATCGCTGATGTTTATATTGCGACCGTGGCTTAAGCAGCAATTGGAGAAACACCATATCACTTGTGCACTTTTGATTTTGGCACTGCAGTGTGTGGGGACATTTTAAATCCTAAAAGGTACCCACTGTGTCCATCTGGATAACAATGGTATAAGGCTATTTTTTTAGATCCCCAATAGGCTGTATTTTTGGAAGGGTGTGTATACAAATTATGCTTCTTCTTTTTTTACACGGTTGTATAAAAGAAAAGAAAAAGCTGGGTTTAAATATTTCACTCAGTTTGCATCATATGGCTTCAGTAAAGTGTTGGAAAATGCAGCTACAGAATATATAGATACTTTTTTTGTTTTTAAATATAAGGTGAAAAAACCTTTTCAGGTGTCAAGTCTTGACATCACTGCTGTCATACTCTGACAATGCTGCAGTGTTCCCTATTTCATCTTGTTTCAAGATTGTCTTGTGTGCCACTTGGAGCTTTGAGAGGTGCAAAGACACACACGTACACACAGTAGAATAATAGCAAAGGAAAAGAGGTACAATTATTTTTTTTTCCCGTTTTATCATCTTATTTAAAAAATGTGAAACCAAGGTTCTGATTTTGGAGGTGTCAGTCTTTGCCAGGGCCCAAGCTGTGTATAAAGGGACCTATAGCTTTCTGTATTGGGCACATAATGTACTTAACCTACTAGTTATAGAAAATACATCACATATTTTGCTCAGATCTACCATCTTAAAGCGCTGAATGAATCTTTGTGCAAGCTCCATGTGCCCTACGCAGCAGTAAACGCTAACTTCTGTCAGTAGGGAGCACAGACCAGTGCACTATGTGCAGTCAATGTGAGTTACGGGGTGATGTCGACTCGAGTCTAGCGCATTATAATCCCCTTGAGCTTGACAGTGAACTTTATACCTGGCCATAGTCCATCTCTGACCTTCCCTCTGGGAGTCTAAACCCGGCTCAGGAGATCACAGCAGAGATGTGGTACGAGTTCTGACTCAGACCTGAACCTGGGGAAAGGTGAAACGTACTGTGCCTCGTGTGGTTACGTCAGTGATACATACATACATACATACATACATACATACATACAGTACAGGCCAAAAGTTTGGACACACCTTCTCATTCAATGTGTTTCCTTTATTTTCATGACTATTTACATTGTAGATTCTCACTGAAGGCATCAAAACTATGAATGAATACATGTGGAATTATGTACTTAACAAAAAAGTGTGAAATAACTGAAAACATGTCTTATATTCTAGTTTCTTCAAAGTAGCCACCCTTTGCTCTGATTACTGCTTTGCACACTCTTGGCATTCTCTTGATGAGCTTCAAGAGGTAGTCTACCATTGCAGGATGCTGTGGTAGCCATGCTGGTTCAGTATGCCTTCAATTTTGAATAAATCCCCAACAGTGTCCCCAGCAAAGCACCCCCACACCATCACACCTCCTCCTCCATGCTTCATGGTGGGAACCAGGCATGTAGAATCCGTCCTTTTCTGCGTCGCACAAAGACACAGCAGTTGGAACCAAAGATCTCAAATTTGGACTAATCGGACCAAAGCACAGATTCCCACTGGTCTAATGTCCATTCCTTGTGTTTCTTGGCCCAAACAAATCTCTTCTGCTTGTTGCCTCTCCTTAGTGGTTTCCTAGCAGCTACTTGACCATGAAGGCCTGATTCGCGTAGTCTCCTCTTAACAGTTGTTCTAGAGATGTGTCTGCTGCTAGAACTCTGTGTGGCATTCATCTGGTCTCTAATCTGAGCTGCTGTTAACTTGCGGTTTCTGAGGCTGGTGACTCGGATGAACTTATCCTCAGCAGCAGAGGTGACTCTTGGTCTTCTTTTCCTGGGGCGGTCCTCATGTGAGCCAGTTTCGTTGTAGCGCTTGATGGTTTTTGCGACTGCACTTGGGGACACATTCAAAGTTTTCACAATTTTCCGGACTGACTGACCTTCATTGGTTAAAGTAATGATGGCCACTCGTTTCTCTTTACTTAGCTGATTGGTTCTTGCCATAATATGAATTCTAACAGTTGTCCAATAGGGCTGTCGGCTGTGTATCAACCTGACTTCTGCACAACACAACTGATGGTCCCAACCCCATTAATAAGGGAAAAAATTCCACTAATTAACCCTGACAAGACACACCTGTGAAGTGAAAACCATTTCAGGTGACTACCTCATGAAGCTCATTGAGAGAACACCAAGGGTTTGCAGCGCTATCAAAAAAGCAAAGGGTGGCTACTTTGAGGAATCTAAAATATAAGACATGTTTTTTTTGTTAAGTACATAATTCCATATGTGTTCATTCATAGTTTTGATGCCTTCAGTGAGAATCTACAATGTAAATAGTCATGAAAATAAAGGAAACGCATTGAATGAGAAGGTGTGTCCAAACTTTTGGCCTGTACTGTGTATGTGTGTGTGTGTGGTGTCTATCTATCTATCTATCTCTCTCTCTCTATCTCTCTCTCTCTCTCTCTCTCTCTCTCTCTCTCTCTCTCTCTCTCTCTCTCTCTCTCTCTCTCTCTCTCTCTCTCTCTCTCTCTCTCGTTTTCTTTTGCTGCAGTGATGTATAAATCAAAAGGATGGTTTTAGACTAAATTGGGTTTATGGCTAGCCCTGGGTGCCGGCTAAACTTAGCCCCGCCCACAACATTTGAGGTCGGGAAGTTCGGGCTGGACTTGATCCGTTGTGGAGCAGCTATGCTCCAACCAGAGCTGTTTGGACCAATCAAATTGTCAGGGCGGGCTTTATACGATGATGGACAGATGAGCAACAGTAACGTAATCAACCACGTCACCAAAGAGCGCTTGGGTTGAATTTGTTTACAACAAAGATGGCTGCCGCTGTGTAGATTCCGCCGTTGCATCTGTTATAGAAGATATCGACAGCGCATAAAACTATGCGTCGCTCAACATACGTCACATACTCAGTCACTCTGATTGTTTGTAGGTCTATCCAATTGAGAGCAGAGTAGGGTTGGGTATCGTTTGGGTTTTTTTCCGGTGCTAAAGCGATACTTTTAACAGTGCCAGTGCCTGAACTAGTACTTAAGTTAAAAAAAGAAGGGTACTAAACAAAAGTTGGCGACATTAAAGAAGGGTTTGTTTATTGCTAAGGCCATATGGTCAAAATTTAAAGATTTAATAATAATGTAATAATTATAATAACTTATTTCATCAGTAAATTGCTGTTGAACGACAAAAACAACCACCAGATGGGAAAAGGGTATTTTACAATTACTGTGAATGCACCACGAGGCTACCCGTTTTAAGTGAACGCACCGTCTGTGTTGTTTAATTTCCGACAACAGCAGCTGCTGCGCTGCAGAGCAGACTGTTAGGTCCCGGTGTTGGAATCCTCTCCAGTGAAATCCAGTCACACTTTACACTGTTTAACGTTAGCTGTCAGCATTTTAACAGTGTTTAATTCAGCTGCTAGCTAACGGTAGGCTAACATTACACGCTGTCGAGTGTAGTGTAAAGTCAGGCACCGAAATTTTCGTTCTTATTCGGTCTCGTTACTACCATTTATGTCGGCACCGGTGCCCTATCGGCACCGCGTTTCGGTACCCAACCCTAGTGCAGAGGCATTTTCTTTCCTGGTTGGGTTGAAACACCCCCCATAATCACAGCCCAATGGAGTAGGCTCAGACTCAGATTCTAGTCAGTATGATGACGTCAGGCTGGTTAAAGGCAGGATTAAAGTTTCATTCAGAATAATTATTACACTCCCACAGCACAGGACAGTAGTATATTGTACCTACAGTGGTTAAGGGTTAAATGGGTCAGCACAGATGACTAAATCACTACCCACATGCTCAGATTTCTTCTTCTTTTCTTTTTTTATTTCAACTTTTTCAGCTGCTCAGAATAAAAGTAGTACTGCAAGCAACCAACCAGCATTGTAATATGATTTTGACTTGTAATTATAGCACTTCCTTTAGGCTAGTTAATGTCATTGAAATATCAGCAGCTTCCCTAGCAGTCCCTAGAGGCTGCTATGTTCATAGCACCCAAAAAGATGAAAGGGATTGACTAAACAAACAGCTGAAATTCTTTATCCCCTTCAGAGTATAATGTTACTCATGGCAATCTGCCAATTAAATTATGATAGGTGCTGTAAGCAAGTTGACATTTTGACCGAACACTGGTTTAAGAGAGAAACTGTCCAAAGCCTAAAAGGTTGCTGATGTGTCTTGACCAATGGATGGATTGCCATAATATTTGGTACAGATATCCAGGGTTCCCAGAGGATGAATCCTCATGACCTTGGTTACCTCTAGCAATAGCAGCAGACTTGATTTTTCACTCATCGACGTGACTCATCTCAACATCTACCGATGGTTGCTCTAGAGGAAAAGTCACCAAAAACCGTTTCCTCTTGGGACAATAACTACAACAAATTTTATTAAATTCCAGCTATTTTTCAAAATACCTTGTATTGGAGCAAATGGTTGATCAAGTGGAAATGAAATGTGACATGACGTTATACCTTATAGCTAACTCTGGTACTGCTAAGGAGGAGCTGTGCATTGTCCCTGTCAAATAAATAAATAAAAATAAATAAATAATGCAAGATGAAAGGTTGACAAAAAGTATATGGAATGATCCAATGGGAATCCTGAATATCCTTGAATACATAATTCCACATCAAATCTAACGTGGCTGCTGCCGTGTCCACAGACCACTGTGTTCACTGAATAGACTAGAAAGAATCCGAGTTCAGTGTTCATGCAGAGCTTTGATACCTCTCTGCTTCTCACCAGCCCTCCTACACGATGCAGCTGGCTGACTGTTACTGTGATCAGAGCTGCACACATGTGATTCCCCCCCTCAGGATCTGATAGCAGATGCTCTTTCTCTGGTATAGCATCATTAGTGTTAGCTTTGTTTTCTGGAGCAGCAGTGGCTCACCCAGTGCCATTGGGAACGGGCTGCCATTAGCCCTCGATGCACAGAGGTCCACCCCTATTAGGTCAGTTTGGCTTATTGGTTTGCTCTTAGCAGCATCCACCCACCCATGATTAATAGGGGGACCATTGCCAAGCTCAGGAGGAACAAACCTCTAAAGAGGTCAATAGATATTATTGGCCTTTTCTTCTGGCCTGTGTAGTTTTCCCAAAGGCTATGTAAGTGCCTCTCTACAATGTTTAAATCCATATCTCGACAATCTTTTACTCAAATTCTATAAATGTACAACACGCTGCACTATATGTTGGTGCTTAGCATGCTTACATACCATAAAATGCATGTATGTGGGGCACCCTGGCAGCTCACCTGGTTGAGCGTGCGCCCCATGTACAAAGTCTCAGTCCTTACCGCAGCGGCCCGGGTTCAAGTCTGACCCGCAGCCACTGCTGCATGTCGTTTCCGCTCTCTCTCCCCTTTCCTCTCTTCAGCTGTCCTGTCAAATAAAGGCCAAGAATGCCCAAAAATAATCTTAAAAAAAACAAACATGTATGCTTCTCTGCTAAAATGCTAATTCACGTTTACAAAAGTCACATGGTGCAATAGGAATAGGTCATCTTATCCTCTTGGGCCAAAGAAAGTTTTTTTATTTATTTATTTTTTTTGCCCTGGTTAGGGTTAGGGAACCTAACCCTAACCAGGGCAAAAAAAATAAAGGCGGTCGCAGCGCTGCCTGGAAGGAGCAGTTGGGGGCAAAAAACACCATTGAGCGTTTCGTAGCTGCTGGGTGAGAAGAGCTGGATGAGGGGTTGTGTGCATGTGTGTTGCTGTGTGAGGATTAAGAGTAGATTATAAAAGCTGAGTGAGGATACATAGCCACTAAGTGATGTTACAGTAACCGTTCCTCGCTGCAAAATTGACAGTAGTGACCTGCTAGTAAAGGCCTGTAGAAACTAATGGCTGGTGTTACATTAGATACAGGTCGCACTTTGTAGCTGTTCATGGCCATTAACATAATGCCATCATCACTCACCCTTAATAATAATGCAGGCCAAAGTGTAGTGCGGCGCTTAACTGACAGGCAGCCTGTGTCAGACAACGTGGTCCCATTTAAGGTGTGTGTGTGTGTGTGTGTGTGTGTGTGTGTGTGTGTGTGTGTGTGTGTGTGTGTGTGTGTGTGACGGTTTATCTAGATCTGCCACAGATGAATACGTGTTTCTTAGGTGTGTGTATATATATATCTATCTATCTCGTCGGGTACACAGGCTCGAGTCGGGCTTGTACTCCGGGTTGCGCAGTAAATGAGCGGTCAGGTGATGCGTTTCGATTAGCGCGAAAATGGATGCTGAGGAGGTGAAACGGAGGCTGGCCTCTGGAGGACTTATTTTATTTCTTTGTTCCAACTTCCAAGTGGCCGGTAGCCTACGTTAGTCATGAATAAATTATGTTAACCCTTGTGTTGTCCTTCGGGTCCCAGTGACCCGAAGGACAACACAAGGATTATGTACTTCCGTTTACTTTGTTGAGAATTGCTCTCTAAACCCTGTTTCTTGTAAAGTAAGTAAGTAAGTAAAGTTTATTTCTAGAACACATTTAAACACAGTTTAAGCTGACCAAAATGCTGTACAAACAAGAACTAAGGTGCTGTATTAACCCTTGTTTAGAGAGCAATTCTCAACAAAGTAAACGGAAGTACATAATCCTTGTGTTGTCCTTCGGGTCACTGGGACCCGAAGGACAACACAAGGGTTAAAATGTTAATAAATGACTCATTCTTGACAAAAGGCAAAAGAGCGGTGTGTGCGTGTGCACATTTGAATAATGTCGGGCTGTAAACGGGTTCGGGCTTTTAAAAAGCTGTCAATCAAAATGTACTTGTCGGGCTCGGGCCTTGTCGGGCCTAACTTTTAAGGCCCGATTACAGCTCTAGTCTTGTCTGTCTTCCAACTCATTAGCTTATGGGATGGGATGTCGTGAATTAGTCGTTGATAATGGATCTGCTGTTGAGACCAGCCATGTCCTTCTGTAATACCTCGTTGGTTCAAGTCAAGAGCAAATAAACAAGACTCACTGAATGAACAAAGGTAACCCGACAACCTCTGAACCCCTGGCTCTCGCTCCCCCTCCGCAGGCTAATATTGGCTGCAAACAGAGATGAGTTCTACAACAGGCCGTCCAAAGCTGCAGACTTCTGGGGGACCAACAGTGAGATCCTCAGCGGTAAGTCGGTACATTTGAGTCCAGCTCGTCACACACCATTTCACTACCTCACAAATACACATTTAAAAAGAAATGGTACATCTTGTTACATCTTGACAGATGGAATATGTGTTAGACTTTAAAACGTATGTCTCTTGGCTCTGTAACTATGTGACAATGCAGCAGATGTTGGCTTTTTAGCCGTGGTTTATTCAAGGATACATGGGTTTCAATAATCAAGAGAAAATCTGTCTCCTCCACCTCAGAATCCAATTCTCCTCTACTCCGTCACAGGATATCCCCACCCGCAGTAAACTATATTTAATTGACTGATGTCCAATACACATTATAGTCAAGCAGAGGAAATCAATCGTCCAGCCTTTTTTTTTCCTGCGGAAACGCAGAGATAGCTTCGTTGTTCGTGAGTCTCCTTTTCCCCTCTGTAATAGAGGGGTCAGGACTCCAGTAGTGGGCCCTTAGTTGATGGCTGCTTTTATGCGGTGTGACAGGAATAAATGGCTCTGCCTTATCTGCGGGACCGGGGGGGGGCAGGGCCCTGAAGGAGACACAGCATGACGCAAAGGGAAGGAAGCTATAGCTCCCAGTGGGATCAGGCTTGCTTTCAATCCACTCCCAGAGGAGGCAGACCTCTTGTCTTGTCGTGGTCACTGTCACTGTAAGTGGACCTGTCTTTATTGATCACCAGGAAGTGCAGTAGACATGCAGTGTACCTTTCCCATGTCATGCGAAGAAGAGGTATGTGGAAAGATGACAACAGATTCATTGATGGATTCAGTTTATTTATCGCTGCCAAAGCTACACATGAGGGTAGTCCAATCAAAAGACCGATCAAAGGATGTACTTCTATACTGATCTTTTTATGTCAATAACAGTCAATGGAGTATTTCATTAGGTGTGTCTTAATGCAGGCTAGTTCAAGTTCAGTATCTTTTCTTTCTTCCTTTCCCCGCCTTTCACATTCGAAGGACGCCAAGGAACGTTCCCCATTGTCGTAAGACAAACGTTGTAAATGGGGGGGGAAAAAAGAATTAACCTGTGAGATTAAGGTCTATGTTCAGTAATGCTTACACAGGTCTATAATTTGGTAGTCTATATCGATGACCATTTAGGGAAATGCTCCGGTACTGCCGGAAGATCTGTCGGATGTCCGTCACCTTCCACTTGGCGTTCTAACCTCCGGTGGATTTGTGAGGACTATGGTTAACTGCTCCTCAGATCTCTGCAGGGTAAATCCAGACAGCTAGCTAGACTATCTGTCCAATCTGAGTTTCCTGTTGCACGACTAAAACTAAAAAACTAAAACTACTTTTGAACGTACACACGTTCCACCAAAACAAGTTCCTTCCCGGGGCTATTTTGCAGAGGCACTGTTATTGCGTCCGGTGCTTGGCGCCCCCCCAAGACATTTGTGATTGGTTAATAAACCAGAGCATGTTTTTCTCCCATCCCGGAGAGCTGTGTGGACTAGCCAGACCCTCCTCCGCAGCGCTGTGGAGGAAAAATATAGTAGTATTATAAGGAAGACTTCCTTACTGGACCTGTGTTGAACATAGGGTTCTTAAACCATTGTGTAAAATCAGTAGCAACCTGGGAAATGACTTTACTAAATGGATACTAACTGGGTATTGAATGTTGTGGGGATTGTTCAATAGTATGGAGGAGTAAGGATAACTCTTATAACGGCTTATTGAATGGCTAAAAACAGCGTAAAATATATTTTACCTCCAGGTGAAGTCCGATGAACAGCATGGAGCTGCGTTTAAGAAACATTTGACTACTTTTGTGTTAACCAGGCCTGGACCTGGAATGTAGTAAGGAGGGAGGATCATGGCTGGGGATCAGCAAGCGGGGCAAGCTGGCTGCAATCACCAACTACATGGAAGGACGTCTCAACCCCGATGCACAAGGAAGAGGTGAGCCAGCCGTGGAAAAAGGCACAAATATGTTATTCACTGATAAAATGCATCCATAGTCTCCACAGACTCCTGTGAAGTATGAAGAATGTTGCTTACACTTGAGATTTATTTGATAACTTAACTGGTCCTAATAGTCTATTCATGCAATTTCTTTAATAGGTTGGTACTGTATATTTTATCGTTCACCCTTAAAAGTGCAACATTGCATTTCTGGCGGCATTTTGAAGAGTCTTGTGGAACCATTTGTGCTGCAAGTTTCACATATCTACTGTATCTTTTATTATTTATATGTACATATTTTATATGTATTATTAACAACTAGGCTGGGTTCATTGAGTGCTAAATTTAAGAACCATTTCTATTAACCTTTGCCATTCTGCAGGATTTCTAGTGTCTAACTACCTGATGGACAAGGATCTGGACTGCTACTCTTACCTGAAGAAGGTGTCGACAGAAAGCCACCTGTACAACGGCTTCAACCTCATCACCGCGGAGTTCAAGTGAGTGAAAGGTGTGGTGATATCTATCTTACGTGTATAGTCCATTCACTGGTAAAGCTTAGCGAAAGATGTATTGACATCATGAGAATCTTTACACTGAGAGTTAGTTGCGAGAAGAAACGTTTGTCTTCCAGTAAGCAGCCATACTCGCAACCTGATACATTTTACAAGTTGGAATTTATTTCAGAGTTAGAAAAAAAATACGTAATGTAGCCACCTTAGGCTGTCGGATGTTCCGACGAAGTTCTTTACTGCACTGTTTTGGTGTCATGAAGTGATATCTGCCAATTCTTGTGCACTAAAGGAATCAAACTCAGTTTGTTGAGAATGGGCTGTAACTCTGTTCCTCTGAATTCTGGCCTTACCTTGGAATGAAACCGCAAAGGCAGCGTCTTCATCTCTGGAGTGCTAGGAAGGCAGAATTGAAAAAGAAATCTAGGCTGCTGAGCTGTGAAAGAGGCAGCATTAAAATTCTGAAGAAACACCTGTTCGTGTTTCAGGGTTTCAGACAAATGAAAATCTTGACAGCATTAAAAATGATGAGTTTTTTTTTCTTTCTGTCTTTTTTTTCTCGCCTTTTTGAATTTGGTGAAGTGAGAGAAATTGAAGTGGGATCAGTGCACACAGAGATAGTTGTCACGGTGGAGGCCCCTGTAGACAATTGGCATGGAAATGGGTCTCAGTTTCTGCCAGCGAGAGGTTGGAGGTTCAGCTCCAACACACACGCACCACCAGACACACCATACTGTATCCCTGGGGCCGGGGAGATATCAGGCTTTCCACAGTGGAGTTTGGTGTCATGATCCATGTATCCTGGTAACATGGCCTCAAGACGGGTTTTTATGCTTGTCCCGCCCTTCCTCCACGTTGTTTTAGCATCACTTTAAAGTGCCCATATTATGAAAAAAATCACTTTTTCTGGGATTTGGGGTGTTATTGTGTACATGCTACCGCTAGCATGCAACCCCTTTGTCAATGGCAAAACACTGCTAGTTCACCACAATCTACAAAAGAACTACTTCCATGTCCCTGTTCTGCAGGTATTCCACGCAAAGTTGGAAGTGCGCCCTCGTTTAGAAGAAGTCTCCCGGCTAGTCCTGTCTTGTACAGGCAGAAGTTGTTTAAACAGCTAGCCAGCTGATGTGATCCTTACCTAGCTAATGAGCATGTGCGACTCCCAACAAAGATGTTACAGCAGTGAGATGTCTCACTTTGTAGCTAAAACGGAGACCTGAACACCGGGTGAAAAGAGGAGCTGCAGCAATGTGCAGTACAACAAAAATATGGTGATTTTTTTTTTTTTTTTTAATTAAACCATGTAAACTTATTCTGATATAACCTCTAAATACAATTTATGAACCTGAAAATGACCATAATATGAGCACTTTAAGGTTGGAGAGATACATTGGTTTTCTGCTCTATGGTGTCGCCTGGGTGTGTGTCGCTCACACCGAAACGGTACTCAGAATGGCAAACCCCATCGACTGTCGTGCTAAAATATTTTTCTTACTTAGATTTTGTAAAAGGTATCGAGAAATGGACACCGTGAAGTCCATTGACCTAGTGACTGTAACCAGAAAATAAGTCTGAGGTTATTAGCGGAGCTGATGTCCGTGAACTAGCATGTTGCTCCTCCCACAGTAGGCTGCTTGAAACACAGACTATCAACACGCAGGACCAGTTGACCAATCACAGTCCTTGCGGTCTGCGTCGCCTCGACGCGAAGTTACAAATTTTTGGAGGTGCACGTCGAGCTACGGCGGAGGGCTCGCAGGGGGGTTCGCGGCGACGCAGAGGTGTCTGCGGGGGTACGCCGTCGATTCCACGCAGAAGCATAAAACAGCCTTAAGCAATCAAGATATGCAAATGTCCCTGTTAAGACCGGGAGCTGTAGTTGTGCCTGCGCTGCCCCAGTGGCATTCCTCTTAAATGAAAGAATAAGGTGCCACCCCCAACCTCATCGTGCTGTCATCTGAGGCAGAAATCACTCAGCAGATCCTTGTGCTGTGAAAGTACTGTGTTTTGTTTCTCTCCTCAAATACCCATCTGCTGGGTGCTGCATTCACTGCAGATAGAGATGACACACAGTGACTGAAAGCAAGCCTACATCTTTTTAATAAACCACGTCATTACCAGCCTATTTGTTTTCCAATGTGGTGTGGCCAGCAGCTCCGAAGAAATAAGGCGTCTAGTTTCTTTTCCGGATCAATAACTACGTCTGGTGTATAGAGAGTAGCACTATATTACAATTAGAGGATCTCTCATTCATCTGTAACCAGCTACATGATTTATGATGGGGCGGCAGAGGGTGACACAATGTGCTCACCATTTTGTAAACTGTGTTTGTCTTCACTCTGGGTTTTTGTGTGTGTGTGTGTTTGTGTGTGTGTGTGTGTGTGTGTGTGTGTGTGTGTGTGTGTGTGTGTGTGTGTGTGTGTGTGTGTGTGTGTGTGTGTGTGTGTGTGTGTGTGTGTGATCACCCTCATTGTGATGCAATGAGTAGAAAGGGTGTACAATTAATACAGAACCCAGAGGCATTCATGTATTCCACTCCGGCCATGATTTATGTATTGCTTCTTTTAAATTGTGATGCTTGTTAAACCAGTCCTGCCTCGATTAATAATCCATGACCATGTTGGGTTGAGTTGTACATGCAAGTGATTTGGTCATTGGCATCATGCTGAGCCTTCCCTCTGTGGAGCTAATACCATGAATATTTACTTTTTGATCTCAGATCATCTCTGATTGATGCTCTCAAGGCTCCTTTTTTTTATTTTTTTTTTATAGACTTTTCTATAGCTTTGGTTTTTGATCTGATTTCATGTCGCACTCCCTTTAAAGCCAGTGCCCAGATATTATCCTCTTATTTTTTTTTTAAGATTATTTTTTTAGGCTTTTCCACCTTTTAATGGACAGGACAGCTAGGTGAGAAAGGGCCAATCTGCGTTGAGGCATAAATATGTAAATAAATATATGTAAATGTGCGCCTGCTCTACCAACTGAGCTAACCCGGTCACGGTATTATCCATTTGAAATACTATTTTGTCTGATGTTTGCCTTCAACCAAATGCCCCGCTTAATGTACTTTCAGTCAGGCAGAGTGTGGCTGCTTTTACAAAACAACTTTAGAATGTGGTTCAATCTCATGGTCTCAAACCATGTGTTGTCATTCTTGGCAGAAGCTAGTTTGAGCTGAGAAAGACAAACAGCGGAGCATCAGATAGGCACATTCCAGAGTATCAGGGGTGGATGAACTCTCAACATTTGAAAGACTATGAATATTTGTTTTTCCAAGCACTACTAAGATTACGTGTTGGAAAATCACATTATCTTTGAGTGAAATAGAACATGTTTACGTACCCAATAGAATTAGAAGTGGATGCTCACAGTAAATAGCTCAAATATAGCCTGCATTGTTCATTGAGTGAATCCAGAGGTCTGAAAATTGCCACAAAAATCGAAATACTTGTGATTTTAGCTTTACCCTTGTTAGCATGCGGTCATATAAAACCTCAGGAGAAGCTCTTAATTAGGGCTGGGCATCGTTCAAAATCATTCGATCCGGTGCCAATTTCGATACCTCAGTTTCGATGCCGGTTCCTAACGATACTTTTTCCCGATACCATATGTTTTAAAATCCATTTCAACATCAATAACAATACATTGAACACAAAGCCTTTATTTTCCACCTTAATTGGGAATCAAGACAAAATAAAAAAATTCTGCTCACTCAGAGTAAAATTAATAAAAGTGCCTTGCATTGCAAGCTCAGCCTGTCAGTCAGTCATCAGGGCAGAGAAACCACCGTTGAGCCTTCTTGTCTAAGAGGAAGTGTAACGTCAACAGCACCGCGACCACTTTCGGCTCGCCATTAATATCTTATTGCAGCAAACGCTGTCTGCGTGAAGTTTTGAAAAACTGTAACTACCCTTGAAACCCCTTTATCGGCATCGCCGTGACTCACTGGGACGTCAACAAAACTGCAGAGCCGACGACGTAGTTTACTCCGTCCGCACCTGCGTGTGTCGGTCGGAGCTCCGCTCTGTGTCAATATGCAGAGAGGACAGATAAGGTTGCGCTCAGACGCTTTTGGAACCGAAATTTGGCACCGAAAGATAAATAATTTTTCAATGCTCATAGGATCGGAGTATTTTTTTCACCATAAAAGTATCGACGTTCGGTGCCCAGCCCTACTCTTAATCCCACTATATTTTCCTGCCTTTATCTTTCCATGAAACCAAAGTATTGGACAAAGTGAAATTTAGATCTGACGATGGAGCTAAAGGAAAACTCACTGGATCACCAAAGCTATTACAATTCATGCTGAGGGGAATGTGAAAGTCAATTCCAAATTTCATTGAAATCATCCATCCAGTAGTTGTTTGTGCCGTCGGACTTTTAACCAGAAATGTCAATCTTGTGATGGTGCTAAAGGAAAAGTCAGGGAATCTCCGAAGTCATTAGGATTCATCCTCTGGGAACTAAGACTAGCGGAACCAAGTTTTATGGTAATCCATCCAGCAGGTTTTGAGCTATTTCACTCGTGGTGGACCGACTGACAGATCAACATTGCCATCCATTGAGCCATGAAGCTATCGTGGCTAAAATGAACACCACGTAAAACAAGTGTTGTATCCCCCTATTCAATGACTTTAATGATCTGCATGTGTTGCTGTACATGCACAGGTGTGTGTGACTGGATACCAGAGTACATGCTGTCCTTACCCAGGAGCCCCCACCGACTACCCATCTTCGTTCTGAACGATAATGTCGAAAGCTCATCCAACCATCTCCGGGTAACTACTCCACAGCTGGCGATGGGGAAACCGCTCCGCAGGCTCGGTATAGAGGACTCTTCATTAGATCGTCTCCCAGCCAGCATACTGATTACCTCTCTTACTGAGATCTGAAAAAGCCTGTTTTTGACTCTTCCCTCCTCGTTCTCGGTCTGCCCAGTGATCTTGACCTCCTGCTGTTTCCTCATCTCAGCCCAAATCAACCCACAGCACCCCTTGATGGGAGTTTTGATATCCTAGCCAGTTTCAAATCGATAGAAATAGAGCTATCCCTCTGCAAATCCTCCACCTGTTTCCACCACGGTCAATTTGATGCATATCACAGGGCAAAGTGTATACATAAACACCAGGGCCTTTTCAGGCATTGTTGAGTTTAGGGCCATGCTCAAACTAGTTTTTCCCACACTGTGTTTGCCCTCCGCAGAACTGACAACCAGTTAACAGCTTTACGCATTCGTCAGTTTCCCTTCAGGTTACAGTGCCATCTGGTTCCCACTGAGCAGCTACTGTGTACGTGCGTGTATGAGGGGTGACTGCTATCACCCGAGTCAACATTGGCCAGTGCTGCTGTGTTCATAGTAACCATGGGAACTTGGGGAAGCAGTTGTTTATTCAGACTGTTCAACCGGGTTTGGGTACAAGTTGGAAGCAATATCAAGGTCTTTGATTTGTTGTTGTCAGAGAGACGGTGTAGTGTCAACCTAACCCACAGCTTCGAGTGTTCTCTCACAGCTGCTTGGACACATTGTCCTGCCGTTAGAAGTCTCTCTGCTCCAGGAAGTAAGTGTGTGTGTGTGTGTGTGTGTGTGTGTGTGTGTGTGTGTGTGTGTGTGTGTGTGTGTGTGTGTGTGTGTGTGTGTGTGTGTGTGTGTGTGTGTGTGTGTGTGTGTGTGTGTGTGTGTGTGTGATCTAAACAACCACACCTGTTGTAATTGCCAATATGTGCAGATCTGATACATTGTCAACTTGTGTGTGTGTTCTTTCTTCCATTCCTTTAGTCTTTAGTTGTTTTAATGAACTGACTAATCCGATGAGAGACTAAGATTAATCAGTCCAGTCACCCCACCCACATATTCATTGTCACGTCACACCATCTCTTACCTCATTCTGTTTATGTATTTGGGTTGACCTGATAGATAATGGTCCTCAATGCTTCCATTACAACTGGCCGAGGAAGACAAGAAGCATTTCATTGTATCAAGTAAAGTTTAACGTTGATGAGCAAATAAATATACAAACATCTTTCTTAACCTGAAGTGGTACACCTTTCTTGTGCTTAAAACAATAAATACGTCTCTCAACTATAAACCCTGTAGTCAACTTGTTAACCTTCATATACTGTGGGATGAAATCATTGTTAATGGGTTGGGCAAACCTTTCTTTTGCTTATAATATATGGTATAGACCAACGGCCGATTATGTATTTTGGCTTTTAAAACTATCCGATAAAGTTTGTGGCAGAGCAACAAGCCCAGCAGCATATTTTATTCCTGTCTTGCCAGCTCTTGACTGGGAAACTTTCCAAGTTAGATGTTGAAGCAGTGTTGCGCCACATTTCAGATTGACTGATGCCACTGGTACGCCTGTCATAAAACTGACATACAGTATAAAAAAAAATAAAAAATGAATTCCCCTGCTGGTTCAAAGGATTTGGTCCCAATTTACTATTCACTCTCCTGTACCAAAGCCGTCACAGCTGCCCTTGATGTCAGACAGATTTTTTTCAGACTGAATAAATTCCCTCTGAGGACTTTGCAAAGATATCGAACACCGTAACTAAAAGGCTTTATGCTAGTGAAAGTTGTTTGCAGCACTAATTTGTATTTTGAAACCTTTATTTTACCCAGTTTAAATGCTGCAATTAACTACAGTGTTATGTATTTTTTTTAATTTTTTTATTTTCCAAGACTGCAAAGAAAATCAGTCATCAAAGAATACCGTATGGTGCACTGTTGATATTCTCTTTCACCCTGAGCACTCCTTTTACAGGATTCCCTCAAGAGTGCTTCTTTGAACATCATCTTCTCGCTGTATTTATGTTTATTTAAAGAGCATAGAAGCATTGTGACTCTTGACACAGCCTTTGTAATTAGACATAAACAATTTAATCATCGCTAAATCGATCTGTAATTTTTCCGTCTTGCTGTGTACCATGTAGGGCCAAACAAGACACTGTGTGTTACTATGGAAACCGAGGCAGCCCTGAACCCATCCATCTAAAAGCAGGTCTGTGTTTTTGCTATGGTTGCTGTAGAAACCGTTCCTTTCACATCATACCCCTTCTGTCAGCCTATGGCCCATTCACGTTAGCCTGACATTTCCATGTTGATATTGTTGTCAGATTGTCTGTCTGTTTATTGGAGGATCATGTGCCGCGAGGTCACCCAACAGAGCTTACTAGTGTATATGTTGGTCTGTGTTCTTCGTACGCCCCTCAGCAGGAATCTACGGCTTGAGTAATTCACTGCTGGAAACTCCATGGAGGAAACTTTTGCAAGGCAAGCGTCACTTCACCAGCGTTGTCAGCGACCAGTCCCTGTCCTGCGACGGACTGGTGCAAGAGCTGCTCAGCGTCCTCAACAACGAGGAACTGTGAGTGGCGAACACCCACTTTAAAGATTCCCACATCATAACAACACATTTCACTCATCTTAGTTTATGAATAATCGTATAATAATACTTTGCTTTTCTATTGATTGTAAAGGTCCAGTGGGTAACGTGTTCAGTTGTTAATTATCAAAATCTGTGTTGCCCGTTCACAAACTTGTCTTTTTTCATGAATATTTACCTCCACCATCAATTCCAAGTATTCCTATTGGCTGGAAATTTTATATTTGCATTTGCATGAACTGGGGTAGACGCTCCATATTCATGCTCCATCTTGAAATACGTTAGCCGGTAAGGGACATACAGGACATACTGCTCCGCCTTTCGCGTTTTCACTGTCACATGATAAACTCACAGCTGCTGCTAATGGGTATCGTAGCTTCCTGGCCCCGGCAGGTTTGAAGAAGGAAACATGGAGGACCACACGTATTCAACATCCAAATTTCTTCTTCTTTGCCCAGAAAAAGAAAAAGGAGATTGAAAACAGCAAGAGACCGTCTTTTTGAAGCGTGAAGGCTACCGTAGCTCTAATACCTACTTTGAACTGCGTGGCGTGAGAGAGTTGATTGCGATATATGATCTCAACGCTAGATGGGAGAAATTCCCACACATTGGACCTTTTTTAAAAGCTTTTTGTTGGATGTGAAGCAATTCTGTGGCTTTAATATGGATGAATTGCCATTAACGTTGACATGTAGAGGTTATTTACATCTACGTTCACTAGGGGTGTGAGGAGACACTCAGGTCACGAGACGAGACACGAGATTGGATTCACGAGAACGAGACAAGATTTTAACACTATTTTAAAGAAAACTTAAATGATGAAATATGACTGGAAAAATAGCCTTTTATTCGATCGAAAGTCACAAAATGAAATGAAAATTGAAACCACACTTATGTCCGCTTTACCGGCATTGTGGCGTGCGTGTCGATTGATGTAACGTGATTAATTTTCAGTTGCACTGATGTAATTCTGCACTGGTGTACTGATATCGCAAGACAACTTTTAACCTCGACGAGAAATTACGGTTCACTAGTAATATAGGGCTGCACGATATGAGGAAAATATCTAATTACCATTATTTTGACTGATATTGCGATAGCCATATGATTCACGATATGTTTTTTTTTTTTTTGCGAAGATCTGTACCAAACAAACAAAAAATCTTTAGTCTGTAGGATTCGATTTGTAGGCTGGGATGTCTGCAGCACAACAATACTTAATTCAGAATGGATTAAGTATTGTTAAACACATATGTTGCCTTTAAAGCCCCCCCCCTGTGATTTGGATATTGCACTAGTCCATAAAAGTACGTTAAAATTGCGATTAATTGTGTCTGATCTATAGTAATATGTAGAGTAGTATGTTGATGGTGAACATTGCAGAATTTTGAGACTGAAATTAGGGACGAGAACAGGTTGAGGAACCATTTGTTCAGGTGTTGCTTGTACATTACATCATTTTTGGATATTATGCATGAGTCGATCGCTGACTTTAACATACTGCATGGGGAATATGACAGAGAATGATCTATATGCTAACTCGTGACTCTAAAGCTTTTCAAAGAGGTGCATTGTGGGTTTGTTTTACAGGAACACACCTGATCCAGCTCAGGAGAGACAGGGTGATGGTTTAAGCAAGCCGGCAATCCAGGCTCAGTCTGCAGTGTGTGTTCGCACCCCTCATTATGGCACAAGGTCAGTGTCTCCCACCTACACCTCCTCTCTCTCCTCTCTCCACCCCACCCCCCCCCACCCCATTGGCGTGCAGGATCATAGAGAACACCGTTCTCAACAGATCTGTTGCTATACACAAAAATCCCCAGTGTAATCAATCCTCCACACACAGTGAGCAAACGAAAGGGGATTGTCTGCACTGTGATGCCACGGTCCTAGCGGTGTCAGGGTTTTGATTTTAAATGGAAAATCAAAATGAGATTTAGATTTCAATTATTTTGTCTCTCCACCACTACTTGCGCATGCCCAAAGAAGAAACCTGGCAACGTTAGCTTACCAGTAGCCTGCAGCTCCACTTTTCCAGACGCCACGGCCACTGCCGGAGTCGTAGATGACGGAGAAACAACAGAACTGTAACAACAGAACTGTAAAATCCTCCTGCTTTCCGGTGGGGCAACATTTTGCCTTCCCCTAAATACGCTAAAAAACAACCAACATCAAAGCCTGTGGGCTCAGAGGACTTCATAGTGCGTCCAGGTGCACCTCGTTAAACTTATGGTGCATTCAAGTCTGCCTTGTAAACCCTGAGAAACTCAAATTATTGTTGTAAAGTACCCTTCTGCCATCTAGTGGCTCGTATTGCTGAATTTCTGCCACTGCTTAAAAAAAGGTTTCAATTGAACTGTATCGTGACCAATCAAAACTAAAATTCGAATTGTGGATTTGGAGAAGCGTGACACCCCTACACGGTCCTGTAGCCAAAAGGTCAGAGGGTCAGTCTTTGCCAGAGCCATCAAAGTGTCCTTTTAACAAGGCACTGTCTGCCACCGCCTGCTCAGTCTTATCACGGGTGTTTGCTCAATACCTCAAATGTGACTTTTAAATGATCATAGTTGTCCTTGCCGTCTTCTTTGTTTTCTGTTTTAGCGTTTTAAATTGTTAATTTTAACGTGTTTGTGTTTGTTTGCTTGTATCCTGTGTCCCTGCCTATTTAGGACCAATACGATTATCCTGATAGACGCAGAAGGCAACGTGTCCTTCACAGAGCGCACCATGCTCAACTGTGACACAAGCAAATGGAGCACCAGTTCTTTCCAGTTCAAACTGCAGGCGTAAAGACATGATGGAGGAAACCCACTCTGTGCCTTTCTGCATTACCTTTCCTTCCATCACCCCCCCCCCCCTCCTCCTCAAGCTGCAGTTGATCATAGCAGCTATGTGAACATGTCGGCACAGTGATATGTATTTCTTATTCTTTATTTAAGCTAAAATGCTTTTTTTTTTCTTTTCTTTTTTTTTTTTTTAAATTGTGTGCTAATTTAAAAGATTGCCAAAGAAGATTTTATAATTTTGTAGAGGAAAATTATTTTACCCACATTTCACAAAACAGCAGGGTTGGGTTGCTTCAAAAAGTCTAGTCCAGTACAGGTCGCTGGTAACCTGCTTTAAAATGCAACCATTACCATCGAGATTAAGATTATTTTAATGCAATCTAATTTATTCTTTTTGGTGTCATATTTTTACCTATACATGTCGTGAAGTGAACATACACTTTATGCACAATTTCTAAACTGCAATTTTAAATAGTTTTTTTGTTTCACACAATGGGAAAACGTTGAGCCACCAGTATTTTTCTAGAGAACGTGTCATCTGATTTAGGTTTACAGTTACTGTCATAGATTAGCGCTACCAACTACTTTTTACATTTCTGATTACTGTAACTTCATTACAGGTAATTCATGAGTTACATCCCAACCCTGCACAACAGTAGCCTGAATGTTGGTTACAACAGATGTTGAATGCATACCGTTTTCAGGCTCTGGATCTCTGACCACTTCCACAGCTGCTTGACAATAAAAAAAAAAAAAACACTCACATTTGGCTTACCATGTAATGATTGTTGACAGAAACACACTGGGAGGAATCCATTTTTTGTTTAAGTGATCACATCTGTTCATTCACCTGCCAGGAGATTTCTGCATTATATCAAAAAGAGAGCTGGTTCTTCCTTTTGCCGTATGTATTCTGCTTATTGTGTGTGTTCGCCATTTACCCACACGTTACTCTTACAGGTGATGCTAATTCAGCAGGAAAAACAAAGCTGTTGAGTGGTTTAGAAACTCAAACTGGAGAAGGCTTGTGCAAATATTAAATATCTATTATTTATTCCTCTATACTTAATGGACTAAAAGAGTTTTTCAAGAGGCGTATTTCCACTATCTTGTGGGGAGAGGGGTATTTGAATTACCAGTGGCCCCATCGGGTTAATGTCAGCTCCTCAGGGGCCCATGAAAGCACAAGAACCCACACTATATATGACTTGAATAATGGAGCTTTCATATAGCCATGTGGCTGTCCCAGGCAGTCTACAGCAGACTTTATTCTCTACAAAAAAGCAAATTTCAGATTTTTAACATGGCATTTTGACACCTTGTTAAAGTAGGAAATGTACAGGGGCAAATAATAAAATTAGTTAATTACATTGAGCTACTTTGGTTTCTGGGTCCTCTTTAATGTTATTAGTAGCACATGTTTTCCCTAGTATGAAAAGTCCAAATGTCTGCTGTGATAAAGACCGATGTTACAAGACAAAATGTACATGGCCAACATTCATTTTAAAACGAAAAGAAAAGATGGAAAAAAAAAAAAACTGCTCTTGCATTGAATTTGTGCTACATATTGTGTTGATTTGAGACGCAACACATTTGATGTGTGTTTAAAATCCTCCCACAGGTTACTCTAACTATATAAAGACATAAAATAATTTGTGAAACCATCTCCACTAGCCCTGTATTTTAAGTGGTCACTTATCTACTACTGTAAGTGAACAGTGACCCCATCTGGCAAGTTAAGATACTGCAATTTACAGGATCCTCATGGAGTCTGCCTCTGAAGACTTTAGGATATATCAGAATCAGATTTATTGGCCAAGTATACTTACATAAAAGGAATTTGACTTCAGTAGGTGTTAATTCTCTATACGTTCAACAAATAGACCGGTAGTAGTAAACATTTGGTAGACAAATAGTAACAGACACATACTGTACAATAGATCAAACAATATACATATAGGCACATATCGTATACATATTTATATACAAAAATACAAATATACAAATAAGACATAATATCAAGACAAGTACATGTGGAGTGGGATGCAAGGTGCAAAAAGTCATAGTGTAAAGTAGTGTGCAAGATGCATATTGGAATGATAAGTATGTAATGTGTAGAGAAGTGGGTGAGTGGCCAAAGTGGGGATGACCGCACTTATCTGAAGTTCAGTAGAGTGATGGCAGAGGGGAAGAAGCTGTTCTTCTGTCTAGTTGTTTTTTGTGCGCAGGGATCTGTAGCGCCTGCCAGAGGGAAGGAGATTAAAGAGAGTGTGTGCTACTATATATATTTAATACATTTATGCAAAACTCTAAAATCTTAAACTGATCAACTCTTAACCTGATCAACTCTTGACACTGTTGGTGGTGCCAGTTGAAAAGAAAACCACGAAAAGAAGCTGTGTTGTTCATAAACACATCTTGTCAGCATTGCTTAGTTACATTGACCTGTCAAATGAATGCACCTTTGACGTCAGTAAAAAAATTAAAAATTGTGTGCGCACAGATATGGATAGGCCTATATATAGCCTATTTATATATATATAAGATACAAATATTATCTGTCAGATTTCAGGGACTCCATGGCTACCTGCAAAACACTGCATCAGAGCTCTCTATGTTATAGACCTGTATACTGTTAACTGACTGCAGACATTTCTATTGGTTATTGTGCGTTTTACAATATACAAAAAATATTCTTTATCTGGAAGCAATCACACTGTGTTTAGTTTGAGTTTGTGCTCTTCTCAACATGCAGGTCCTGAAATATGATTTTATTCATATTTTGATTGTATCTCGTGCGAGATATGTTGTGTGTTGTGTTAATACAGGCATATTGTCTGCACAATAAAATAAAATATCTTCTCACATTTCTGACAGTTTTGAGGCAGTTCAAATCATACACATCACAAAGTTACATGAAAATGACACATGTAGAAACAAAAAAACTGATCATGTATCATCCATTTGACTACTTAACGTATCAATATAATCAAAGATACTTTGCATACTTTTATATATATGTTATACAGTGTTTGAACAATTCGGCATCATACTTACAAAACATCAAAAAGATATCCATTTCCATCCAATGAACATTATAACCTTACTTAATGATCAAAAAACTCGAGAAGAAAGGCACTTCAATACACAAAGAGAAAAAAAGAAGGTAAAAAAAAGTAAACAATACGAAATACAGAAAATATAATACAAGGACAAGGTGAAACGGAATGTAGGCAATATAACCACATTTCCTTGAAAAAATATTACAGTACATCAGCTATATAATAATATTTTTCTTATTATTAATAATTTGGATAGAAAATTCCGAAATTCAATTCTGAAGTGAGTAAAAGCTGGCCGAGATTTAGAAAATGTTGCTTTATGGATATGAAATTTCCCTTGTAGAATGAATAGTTTGACAATCGTATGTACTTTTTTGTTTTTGTTATCATAATTAAGAATAACATCTTTTGAATATTGAAATAGTTTTACATTTTCTCCCAGAACTCCACAGAATAAATGTGTACTAGTTTGCGCGTGCGTCATTAAAAGTCATGGCAACAGAACGGTGACGCGCACCAGGTGGGCTATATAAGATCTGCAGATCTGTTCTCTCTCTCTCTCTCTTTGCTCTTGGACTTGACCGACTGCAAAACCTGATCGCTGGAAAGCATCTGGAGAACTAGCTAGCTAGCAAGCTAAAACAAACAACTGATATAAAAACAAAAGGCGAATATACTAATAGCTATATATATATATATATATATATATATATATATATATATATATATATATATATATATATATATATAACATACAGTAGGCCTATATATATTAGTAGTGGCGAAATGGCTGCTGTCAACGGAGGCCATCATCATGCAGGTAAGACTAACTTAGCTAGCTAGCTAAGTAACTGAATGTCAAGTTTTCCCCATTGAAATCAAATGTATTTCACATAGAGAAAATAAGCTTAAGAAATAAACATAGAAATAAATTAAAGTACATTTATTTTCTATGTTTTTTCTTTATTAACTCCAAAAAATGATTTGTTGAATTTAAAGGTGATTAAGTAGGTAGCTAGCTAACATTAGCAGAATATTTGATGGCATGTTTGAACAACACAGATTGTGTAATACTCGACGTTTTCTGGCTGTGAAATTGTTATTAGGAAGTTGTATTAGTCGTGGCAAATGTGTGGAATACATCAACAATGGTGTAGGGATTTGAAAACGCTGTTATTTTGGTTTGAGGGCATCAAATTAGTCGAATTTGGCGTCGAAAGTTTTGAGGAAAAAAAAAGGCGACTGGGCCAATTTTTCATAAAATGCATAAAATATGTATTGTATGTAACCATGGAGATGGTGGAACTATTAGGTGCAAACGTCAGGAACTATAAGGAGACAGCACGTCAGAACGTGCAGGTGATAACTTATCACCTGCACAATGTACGTATGTATCACTGATAAGGCGACAACGTCAGCACGTCAGTACGTGCAGGTGTAAACATAAACAAACTGTGTTGCCAGCTGTTTCACACTGTATTCCCAGCTGTTGATGGAGCATCGAGTCCTTTAAATTCAAAGTTCATCACATTTATGAGCAAATTTTCAGATATTTATTAAACGCACCATCAGGTCCGTGTTTTATGAGAAAATAGAAATCGAACTGCTGGTGTCTGGCTGTTGTTGAACAAAGAACACAAACTTTTACACTTTATTCTCATGTATGTATGTATGTAGAGACATTGTACTGCATGTGAATGTAACTGTGTAATCTGAATGACTATATATATATATATATATATATATATATATATATATATATATATATATATATATAATGTGTATGTATATGTGTGTGTAAACAGTTTCCTGTGAACTTATTAAAGAATTCTTGGAGAAGTGGAAAATGTTTTGAGCATGTGGGCTCTCAACTGATTGTATGCCAATGTTTTTCCGTATTGTATGCCAGAGTGATCAGTGGCACACAGTACACGTGTGTCTGTATTTGTATGCACTGATGGTGCAATGTAGACTGGGTAAACCCAGCCCGATCTGCCGCCGATTTGATTTCGCCCTGCAGCTCTGTGGTTGACAAATATTGGTTCAACAAAATGTTGATTTTGAAACATGGTCGGCACGGTACTATTTCTTGTAATGCCTCTGTTTGGTCCCTGGAAAAGCTGTCATCCTGTGTGATGTCACCTTGTTGTCACTTGAAATGAAGGTGGTTTGTGATTCAAACGCCATCTTTGTGCTTATAGGGGGGACTGGGCAAGGCAACTTTTTTTATAAGGTAAGGTTAAGGTAAGAACTTCTGAAAATCAGCATGTTCTTACATAGTTGTGACGGTGCATGCATCATGTCTGTGATCGTGTGTTGGAGTATGTGTTGGGATGTGAATCAGTGTGTGAGCCCTTTAATTTATTTTCTTATTCACCTTCTAATATCAGTGATGTGGTCTTACATGAACACTATTATCATCAACATGAGGAGCTTACTGGTTATTTCACATGACAGATCATTTGTGTGTGTTTTGTCTTCCCACCGTTTCGACAGTCTACTATTTCAGCTTTTTTAACAATATTAAAGTCAGGATCAGAATAAAACACACACACATACACACACACACAGTCCTGATAAAGCAGAATTTAAGTTTTCAAGTTTTATTAATTGAATCTTTTATTTTTAAGCTCTTATTTCACACCGTTAGGTTACTGGTTATTTCACATGAAAGATATTTGTATGTGTGTTTTGTCTTCTCAACGTTCTAACGTGTATGTCTTGGAAAAGGAGATATCTGCTATTTCTTCTATTTAACAGTATAAGGCCGGCAACACACTTGCTGCGTGGTGTGAGCGTGTCAGCTGCGTGGCGTGTCCGTTTTTATTTCGGCTCCCATGTTAACAGGTTAGAGCTTGCACACTGACTGCGTGACACGCACGTCTCAGGCGCACCAAAAACGTGTGCATGTTAGAAATAGAACCGACGCCTATATTTCACCCAGCACGCAAGCGTGTTGGAAGCATTTCCCGGCAAAATAGAATATATATTTATATGTGATTTTGCCACAAATACATACATCTTGACGTTTGAAAGTCTCTAGGTTTTGACATAAATGCATATAATGCATAAATATGCAATAATAATAATTATCGATTTTCAAATATTGCACCTGTCAATACAGAACAAAATATTCTGTAGCCTATTTGCCCTCAATACTGCCGACGTTGTCTTTGCTTTAATCAAATCAGTATATATTTATGTTTAACATGAAGTATACTACTGCTTGAGTGCATTGTATCAATGGGAAACAGCGCCGCGTCAGACACGTTTCTGGTGCATAGAAAACCACGCAGCCGCCACGCAACTGACACACCACTCAGCCAGTGTGAAGCCGGCCTAAGAATCAGGATCACACACACACACAACGAAATACAATCTTGTTATTTGATTATTGCTTATGAAGTCACCCATAAATTGTAATGATAAGTTTTTCCATGCTTTAACTTTTTCTTCGCAGGTGTCTTGTACATCATAGAACGTCCTGCGGCTGAAGGGGTCCCTGAGGTGCTCAGGATCCTCGACGACGACGACGAAGGTAAAGCTCTCCCGATTTACATCTCTGATGATGACGAGGAAGCGGAGAATGTTTTTGTCTTTGCAGGCGATGACCCCGCAGAAGCAGACGTTGACATTCGTGAGGAAGCTTCCTTTGATAATGATGAAGAGGCTAATGAGGATGATGAAGATGACGAAGAAACAGACGACAGCGACAACTGGACTGTATCCAGCGCTGATTCTGGATATGACAGCCTGGAGGAGGAGGAGGAGGAGGAGGAGGAGGAAGATGTTGGTGATGGGCCAGGTGGTCATCGGGGTGATGATGATGATGAATATGAGTTTGAATTTTATGATTATGTGATGAACTATAGGCCTCCTCGCTTGTGGGACCTACCACCACCACCACCACCACAACTTCAGCCACTAAACGGCCAGCCTCCGCAGGAGCCAGATCAGCATCAGCAACCTCACCAGCATCGAGGAGGCATCAGGGAGGAGGACAACTGTGGAGAGCCAACTCTCTCAGCCTCCTGCCATCTCTCCTCCACAAAGAGGAGCAGGGAGCAGGGTGACGAGGAGCCCGATCCTGCTAAAAGGCTCAGGAAGAGTTACGAGGGAAGCTTCAGAGAAGAGGAGAACTTTAAAGAGACCACTACCTCAACTTCTGGCCTCAGTTTCTCCACAAAGAGGAGCAGGGAGGAGGGCGACGAGGAGCCCGATCCTGCTAAAAGGCCCAGGAGGAGTTACGAGGGAAGCCTCAGAGAAGAGGAGAACTTTAAAGAGACCACTACCTCAACTTCTGGCCTCAGTTTCTCCACAAAGAGGAGCAGGGAGCAGGGCGACGAGGAGCCCGATCCTGCTAAAAGGCTCAGGAGGAGTTACGAGGGAAGCCTAAGAGAAGAGGAGAAATTTAAAGAGACCACTACCTCAACTTCTGGCCTCAGTTCCTCCACAAAGAGGAGCAGGGAGGAGGGCGACGAGGAGCCGGATCCTGCTAAAAGGCCCAGGAGGAGTTACGAGGGAAGCCTCAGAGAAGAAGAGACCTTTTTAAGAAACAACTGTCTCAACTTCTGACCCCAGTTCCTCTACAAAGAGGAGTGGGGAGGGATACCTGGAGGTCTACGCAGGACTGACAATCCATCTGAAAACAGCTGGTGGCTGGATTTTTCTTTGTAGCAGTGAGGGCTGGCCTTTGCGTCTGGCAGGGCTGGCAGCATCTTAAATGGTGTCTTGCAGCAGGGCCTAACTGAGTCCAGTGACCTGACTTTAGTTTTGTAACTTTTCAGAGATGTCTTTTGCATCTGGCAGGACTTTTGTAACCTTAAAGGCTGGTTTGTTTGCGGCAGTGCCCTAGGTAACGTCTTGCACCAGGGCCCGTTTTAGTTTGTAATATAAAGAGGTGTCCTGAATAAGAACATCCAGCAGGGTGGAGCTCTTTGCCTAAGTCCTGGAGTTGTAAGAAGAGCCTCATAGAGAAGGACAGCTCTGTAAAGCTGACTCCCTCCACTTCCTGCCCTAGCTCTTCCACAAAGAGGAGCAGTGAGGAGGGCGACGAGGAGAGGGATCCTGTTAAGAGGCAGAGGAGGAGTTGTGGGGAAAGCCTCACAGAGGAGCAATGCTCTGAAGATCTTACTCTGTCAACTTCTTGCCTCAACTCCTCCACAAATACGAGTGGGGAGGTATACCTGGAGGTCTTCACTAAGAGGCCAAGGTGGTAAAATGACAGACTCAGATCAGGATTTCAGCCCTATATGCAGCAGGACTGACTATCCATCTGAAAACCGTCACATCTGGTGGCTGGATTTTTCTCTGCAGCAGTGAGGGGCTGACCTCTGCGTCTGGCAGGGCTGGCATCGTCCTAGGTGTAGCGTCTTGCACCAGGGCATAACTGTATACAGTGACTAGATTTTAGTATTAATGTTAAGAGGTGTCTTTTGCGTCTGGCAGGATTTCTTTTTATATTAAAGGCTGGCTTGTTTGCTTGTTTGGAGGGCTACCGGGTGGTTTTCGCGTCAGCCCTGTATGCAGCAGGACTGACAATCCATCTGGAAACAGTCCCACCTGGTGGCTGGATTCATTCAGTTTGTGCAACAAATCTTTCAGCGACTGAACGGCAGACCCCAGCAGGAACTGAATCAACATCAGCAACATCCCTAGCATCAAGGAGGCATCAGGGAGGAGGACCGCTCTAAAGAGCCCACTTTCTTAACTTCTAAGGTCTTGACTAAGAGGCCGAGGTGGTAAAATGACAGTGACTCAGATCAGGATTTCAGCCCTGTATGCAGCAGGACTGACAATCCATCTGGAAACAGTCCCATCTGGTGGCTGGATTTTTCTCTGTAGCAGTGAGGGCCTGGCCTTAGTGTCTGGCATCGTCCTGTAGCGTCTTACACCAGGGCCTGACTGTATACAGTGACTACGTTTTAGTTTTGTAACTTTTAAGGTTTCTTTTGCGTCTGGCAGGATTAATGGCTGGCTGGTTTGCTTGATTTGAGGGCTACAGGTAGGTCTTGACTAAGAGGCTGAGGTGGTAAAATGACTCAGATCAGGATTTCACATATGGTTGCTGGATTCTTCTTTGTAGCAGTATGGGTTGGCCTTTGGCAGGGCTAGCAGCACCCTAGGTAGCGTCTTGCACCAGTGCCTGACTGTATCCAGACCTGATTTTAGTTTAACCTTAGTCTTGAGGGCTGTTGTTTGAGTCAAGCAGAGATGGTGAAACCCCAGATAGTCTTGCCGTCCAACGCCCTAGATTTAATATAATATATAAATATATACACATTGTACACTAGAATTATAAATAGCAAATCTAATATTAGAATTATTATACATGATAATAATGATGTTCCGGTCAAATGGTACATGTAGTCATTTGTCCTATTGATTGGTTGCTGACATCAACAGGGTTGGTCTTATCTCATATTTTAGATAGATATTTTTAGGCATTTGTAGGCCTTTATTTGACAGGACAGCTGAAGACATGAAAGGGGAGAGAGAGGGGGGAATGACATGCAGCAAAGGGCTGCAGGTCCGAGTCAAACCAGGGCCCACTGCGTCGAGTTAACCTCTATATATAGGTGCCCGCTCTACCAACTGAGCTATCCGGGGACCCAGATAGATATTTTTAGAAAAATGTTTATTGTCTGGTGGGGGATTTGTTTTCACAGTCTGTTACATGCACATGGGCAATATACAGGGATAAATACATCAACAGATACATAAAGACAAGTATATATGCACATAGAACAATTCAGATCTATACAAGGCCAGTGAGATGGTTTGTTCCGCAGTGCTATGGCAGAAGGGACAAAACGTTTTCCAAAGCGAGTCCTTCTAAACCTCAGAGTCCTGTATCTGCGGCCAGATGGCAGCAGTGTGAAGTGTGGATACAGAGGATGATTGGTGTCATTGGCAATGGTGAGGGCAAGGCGTATGATGGCTCCTTCGTTAAGGTCTGAGATGTTTAGGTGTAGTGGAGTGGATCATTTTGGAGGCGACATGTGTGATCTTGGTGAGTTTGTTTTTGTTACAAATAGTGAGCAAGTTGTAGAAACAGGGGGAACAGTACAGCAGGATGGGTTGGATAATCCTTTTGTAAAGTATCAACAGGAGGTGGGTGAGTGTGTGTGTGCAGGGGGGACACAGTGCTCTGAGCTCACGGATGACATGTCATTTCTGCTGAAATCATTTATGGATATTGGTGTGTATTGATCAAAGCTGAGATTATTGTCTGAAGTGAATCCAAGGTATTTCAATTTATTGACTTGTTCCAGCCGTCCAGGGTACAAGCAGCAGGAATGGGTTTCCTCAGGAGGGTGGCTGGCGTCTCCCTTAGAGATAGGGTGAGAAGCTCAGTCATCCGTGAGGAGCTCGGAGTAGAGCCGCTGCTCCTTTGCGTTGAAAGGAGCCAGTTGAGGTGGTTCGGGCATCTGGTGAGGATGCCCCCTGGGCGCCTCCCTAGGGAGGTGTTCCAGGCATGTCCAGCTGGGAGGAGGCCTCGGGGAAGACCCAGGACTAGGTGGAGGGATTATATCTCCAACCTGGCCTGGGAACGCCTCGGGATCCCCCAGTCAGAGCTGGTTAATGTGGCTCGGGAAAGGGAAGTCTAGGATCCCCTGCTGGAGCTGCTCCCCCCGCGACCCGACACCGGATGAGCAGACGAAGATGGATGGATGGATGGATGGACTTGTTCCAGTGTCTTGTTGTGGATGGAGATGGGAAACAGTCCATTGTTTGGTGCGTTAAAGTTCTGAAGTTTTCTCTATATTTACATGGAGGGAGTTGTCAGTGCACCACTGTGTCAGTGTTGATATGTTGTAATGGAGTTGTTGTCAGTGAGTAGACACAGTATGGCAGTGTCATCTGAATATGTATAGTATGCAGTGATGGGTGATGGACTGATTCATATGAGCCTGTCAGGGAAAAGAAGAACTAAATCAGTGCACAGCTGGAGACACACGAGGAGTGAGGCAGCACTGCATGGGAAGAACCCAACTCCCCCTTCATCCTTCTTAGGAATCAGCAACCAATGGTACTCAGTTCAATTTTATTTATAGTATCAAATCATAACAAGAGTTATCTCAAGACACTTTACAGATAGAGTAGGTCTAGACCACATTCTATAATTTACAAAGACCCAACAATTCCAGTAATTCCCCCAAGAGCAAGCATTTAGTGTGACTGTGGCGAGGAAAACTGTATACAACCTCGGACAGACCCAGGCTCTTGGTGGGCGGTGTCTGACGGTGCCGGTTGGGTGTGTGATGAACAGTGGCAATAATAGTCACAATAAAGATAATGGAACTATGACTAGAAATAGTAGTTGTAGTAGTTCATGGCGTAGCAGGGCATAGCAGGACGTAGCAGGGCACTGCAGAGCGTAGCAGGGTGTAGATCAGTATGTCGTGGCCTGTTGGTTGCTGGTGTAGTGGTAATGACTTCTGTTAGATGTACCAAGAAGTCTCATCTCCATTACTAGCTGTGCCGTGACATTAATATAATTATAAATATAGGAGATAGATAGGGCTCTCCTCAGGCCTGGTCTTAAGAGGAGACCCCTGCTCCGGTTTTACCTGATTGTTCAAACTTTTTTTTTTAATCTGTTGTCATTTAAATGTTATTGTAATTATTATTATAATGTAATTTGCTGAAATGCATGCTGTGCACTCTGCCCCATTGAAAATGAGGGTCTCTCTCAATGGGCCCCGAGTTCTAAATAAAGGTTTGAAATGAAATTATTACAATCTCACCCTGTTTTCACCTGGCATTAACATCCGTCCTGAGTGATCGGATCACAAGTGGACAGCTCTGGGGAACGGTGAAAACGCAACATTTGGAGATGGTTTGAGCCGCATGTGTCCACATTCTAATAGCTGTGAGAACGTGTGATGGCCTGCTGCCGCTGGGGCCGTCAGACAGCTTTACAGCACGCACAGAGATGAGAAGGGTATGTATCGACTTGTCTAACTCTGTCCTGTGTCCACATTAAAGACCGCCTACTCAACTACGCACTCATTCAAAGTCTTTCTCTTGTCACAGAAACCACTGAGTGAACCGTGTGTTTTGGATATCATATACTGTCAGGGATGTGATGGCGTTTTTGTTCCTGCATGCACCCTGCAGTCCTATATCCCCGGCTCTCTTGAGTTTTCTGCAGCGCTGTTGCTTTGAAAATAACGTTATCATAGTTGTCTCCTTTGTGCATATGATTGAAATGAACTGTATCCTACATGTGCCACTACACACTGCTATAACTATTATGAGTCCTGGGAAAGAAAAGTGACCTACAATGAATACACAAGTATGCTACCGACATGATATACCTGTTTATTCTTTTGTATATGATTTCTTTGTTGTTTTTTTTACTGCGGTGATGATGACTTGAGATACAGGTATGGAAATCTTTAATTACATTATCAAAATAGTCTTGTAGGTCTTTATAATTAATGTTATTTATAATTTATCTTACTCACTTTGTTATATGTTTTTACTCAGGTGCTGATGGCGCCCGGAGAGAGAAGACATCGTGAAAGAGCGAGACTCAACGCCCCGGCGGTACATCCAGTTTCCATCTTTGGTTCCACTCTGACGAAGAAGAAACAGAAGGACGACTGAGGAGAGGACGAGATGGAGAGCAGGTGTTGTTTCAGTCAACAAACTAAGCCCCCTTTATTAAAGGTACCATGGCATGAAAATGTCACTTTATGAGGTTTTTTAACATTAATATGAGTTCCCCCAGCCTGCCTATGGTCCCCCAGTGGCTAGAAATGGTGATAGGTGTAAACCGAGCCCTGGGTATCCTGCTCTGCCTTTGAGAAAATGAAAGCTCAGATGAGCCGTTCTGGAATCTTCTCCTTATGAGGTCATAAGGAGCAAGGTTACCTCCCCTTTCTCTGCTTTGCCCGCCCAGAGAATTTGGCCCACCCATGAGAGAGAGACATCATGGCTTTCAAACGAGCAAAGTGGCAGTTGGTCAAGGCCACACCCCCACCCTCCACCTTGCCCCCCCTCCTCCTCAATAGCTACAGACACAGAAATGGCACATCCTAAGTAAAGCTCATTGTGGGACTGGCTCTAGTGGCTGTAATTCTGCACCAAGGCTGAATTTCGGGAAAGAGACTTCAGATACAGTATTAGGGGACCACTAAGGCCTATATAAAAGAGACTTCAGATACAGTATTAGGGGACCACTAAGGTCTATATAAAAGAGACTTCAGATACAGTATTAGAGGGGACCACTAAGGTCTATATAAAAGAGACTTCAGATACAGTATTAGGGGACCACTAAGGTCTATATAAAAGAGACTTCAGATACAGTATTAGGGGACCACTAAGGTCTATATAAAAGAGACTTCAGATACAGTATTAGGGGACCACTAAAGTCTATATAAAAGAGACTTCAGATACAGTATTAGGGGACCACTAAGGTCTATATAAAAGAGACTTCAGATACAGTATTAGGGGACCACTAAGGTCTATATAAAAGAGACTTCAGATACAGTATTAGGGGACCACTAAGGTCTATACAAAAGAGACTTCAGATACAGTATTAGGGGACCACTAAGGTCTATATAAAAGAGACTTCAGATACAGTATTAGGGGACCACTAAGGTCTATATAAAAGAGACTTCAGATACAGTATTAGGGGACCACTAAGGTCTACATAAAAGAGACTTCAGATACAGTATTAGGGGACCACTAAGGTCTACATAAAAGAGACTTCAGATACAGTATTAGGGGACCACTAAGGTCTACATAAAAGAGACTACAGATACAGTATTAGGGGACCACTAAGGTCTACATAAAAGAGACTTCAGATACAGTATTAGGGGACCACTAAAGTCTATATAAAAGAGACTTCAGATACAGTATTAGGGGACCACTAAGGTCTATATAAAAGAGACTACAGATACAGTATTAGGGGACCACTAAGGTCTACATAAAAGAGACTTCAGATACAGTATTAGGGGACCACTAAGGTCTATATAAAAGAGACTACAGATACAGTAATAGGGGACCACTGAGGCCTATATAAAAGCATCCAAAGAGCATCATGTCATGGGACCTTTAAGACTACAAAAGTATGTAGTGACATAAAGTTGTGATCATCTACAGTTAACATTACATACTGTATGTTGGTGATATTTGATGTTAGTATATAAAAATATGCATGACTTGTTTTTGATGTCAGGACAGGACTCCTGTATCTCCTGGGGGAACTTGAGAGTGTATGTCAACCAGCCAAACATCCCAGGCAGCTGCAGCACCACAGCAGTCCACCGGACACACCAAACCTGCTTCCAGACCCCCAGACCCCCGAACCAGTGCAGCAACCATTAGAGGAAGAAGACCGCCCCATTCAGGAGGATGAGGAGCGTCCCAAACTCACCTGTGCAGATGAAGCTGTCACTATGGACTTCGTCTGTGCTGGCATGTTTGTGAAGCTCCTCGCACGCACGCATACATCTGCTTGCCTCCATGTGCACAAATCCAGTGGTGGAAGAAGGATTGAGATTGTTTACTTCGGTAAAAGTACTAATGCACTGTAAAACTACTTATACTCTGTTACAAGTAAGATAAAATAAGATGAAACTTTATTGTCCGTTCACTCAGAACATTTTCTTGCATCGTCTGCTCCAACAATCAACAGATAATATAAAAAAATAAAAAACATTTGTATGGTCACCCATCAAACATCTGACACACCTTTCCGTCTCACACACACACACACACACACACACACACACACACATTTATAATTGTCATGTAAAAGTCCTGCTTTGAAAATGTTACTTAAGTAAAAGTATGTAAGTATCAGGAAAATGTACTTAAAGTATTAAAAGTACTCAATACAGAAAAAGCATCACATTTTAGTAACTGGAAACAGAAAATGGCATCAAAAAGAGCATTAAAAGTGTGAAAAAAGGGTAAAAAGTCAAATCATTTCAGGTGGACTTGTAAGCCGTTTTATTTTTGTGTAGTTTAATTTATAATAAAACATGGTATTTTATAAACTACATGTGTTCTGTGAGCAAAAGTCTTAGTGTGTAAAGTAACTAGTAACAAAAGCTGTCAGATTACAGTAAATATGGAGTAAAAAGTACATTTCTCTCCGAGATGTAGCGTAGAGTACAAGTAGAAAGTGTCATGAAAAGAAAAGACTCAAGTAAAGTACAAGTACCTCAAATTTGTACTTAATTTACTTGAGTAAATGTACTTAGTTACATTCCACCACTGCACAAGTCCATGTGCAGACAGTGAAGAAAGAGAATCTGACAGACCATAATTAGGAGTGGTTATTATTATTTATAGGCACCATTTATTTGACCATTATTTTGCCTACAGTTGTTTACAGTTTGTGCCTGGTGTTGAATTCAATAAAATGGACTGTGTAACATGATCCAGTCTTCTGTGAGATCCTTTACCCTCTGTGATGTGATGTCAGGTTAACATGAAGCTTATTTTTGGGGCTTTTCCCTTTATTTTATTTGATAGTGACAGTGGATAGACAGGAAAGGGGGAGAGAAAGAGAGGGGATGACACGCAGCATAGGTCGGATTCGAACCGTCGCCGCTACAAAGGACTCAGCCTACGCACGCTCTTACTGGGGGAGCTAGAGGCCACAACATGAAGCGTCTTAAATACTGAATCCACTGCGGATGTCACAATGTGGCTAAAATGCTTCTAGACAACTTCTTAATCTCCAGCGGGAGCCTGAGTTTTCCGGATAACTTTATAAAATCCAGATGTTTCTACATCAGTCCATGTTCCAGATTTGAGCAGCTCATACATACTGCATCAAGCAGGTCTGAGGATCCATCACAGATCAGGGACTGATGAAAACTGGAAGCACTAGTACAGAATGGATCGTACTACATTCACTGCAACAGACGGCTGTCAAAATACACAATACTTTTCTATCACATCACAAATGTATGGAGAAATCAACCAAGATTAAAATGAAGTTCAGAAAACACATTTTGTAAACATATAAATATATATCATTCTAGTGGATGTTGGTCCATTATTATATTATTTTACCTGCAAGGACTACAGATGGAAATTAGCTATAGTAGCTGAATCTGGTACAAGGCATTTCTTCTGTTTCTTTTAAATGATTGCTTTTTTTTGTACATTGTCCCTGATGTAAATAAACTAAACTAATATATACACATTGAACTATTCTTATTTTGGTTTAACACTGATGATCAGGACAGAGAAGTCATTCATCAACACTAGATGTATTCTAATGCTCATGAGTGCTTGGTTAGAGCTCAGTTTGTATCTTGTCTTGTTTGGCCATAGGTTAACATGCTTTAATGTTACTGTTCATGGACACCGTGTGCTTATATTTAAAACAAACTGGAAAAATATATTTACATCTTTCATGCTGGGACAGTTTTCTCAATTTTGACCCAGCCAAAATAAAAATCCTTAAAGCCTGAAAATCTGATTTCTTTCACTTTGTGATTTATTTGCAAATCTTCATCACAGTGTTGCTTATTTCCTGACACTATTGAATGTCTGAATATATACTTTGACTTGGCCGGGTTGGATCAGTGGGTAGAGCAGGTGCACATATACTTGGAGGTTTATGCCTCGACGCAGAGGTCCAGGGTTTGACTCCGACCTGTGACGATTTCCTCAATGTCTTCCCCCTCTCTCTCCCCTTTCTCACCTAGCTGTCCTGTCCAATACAAGTGGAAAAGCCCAAAAAATTATCTATAAATAAAATAATACCAGGCTCAGTAGTACAGCTCATGACTAGTCAACTGACCTTGTGTAAAATCAGTGGAATGTCTCTTTGAGTGATAAAATATCGACTTCACCGCAACTAAGAAATGTAGACACTAGCCACAAGACAATGTAAATAAATTCATAGTAACAGGATGCTAAAGAGAAAATGAAAAATTAAATGTAAGTACTTAACATAGAATGCAAACAAGACTTCCTGGAGAGTCAAACACTGTGATCTACCTGGAAAAATCTACCTTTGTGTCACTCAGTTATAAAGGTGCAGATTGAGGGTCTGAGAGCCTTCTTTCTTAACACTGGGCTCTTTTAGCCAAATCCTGTGATTTAAGATCTCAAAGTGTTTAGATAGCCTGCAGTTCTCTCTCTATCCCTTACACAGGAAGCAGCTGAAGTGTTTAAACCGATTGGCCCTGGGCACTGCAACATTTTGCAGACAAGCTGTTTTCTTCAGCTAAAAAGGAAACAGCACTAAACCTTTTCTGCCAGTTGTTCAGTTTTTTTTTAAAGATTATTTTTTGGGGCTTTTTCCACTTTAAATGGACAGGACAGGTGAGAAAGGGGAAAGAGCGCAGGAAGACATACAGGAAATCGTCACAGGTCAGAGTCAAACCCTGGACCTCTACAGAGGTATATAAACCTCTAAATAGGCCTATGTGCACCTGCTCTACCCACTGAGCCAACCCAGCCACTAGGTCTTCAGGTTTGATGCAGGTCTTTGTTACTTGGTGTTTCCTCACCCACCCCCATTAGGCTCCTGCACACTAGGCCATGATTTCAAAGTTTGACCTTCAGTTTAGTAGGCTAGGCTATTTGTAGTTTAATCATCAAAAACGTAAACCAACCTTTTGCACATTTATTTTCAAAAGCAAGTCTATATGGCATTTTAACTACCTCAAGTTACACGAAAAGTGCAAAACTTGGCTTCAGCATTTAAATACTGAAGCAACATTTGCGTTAAGTAGTTTATAGTCAGGTTCTTCAGAATATTTGTTCAGGTACACGGTCAGAGCTGTATGCTACATTGTTGAGACCTAGTATTCACAAAGGATTGCCAACACTGGTTATTTCAGACCGTTTGTTAGAGATTCTCATTTTTTTTTTCAGCCAAGGACCCCTTTCAAGTTAGAGAATATACGGGGACCGCCCGGTGTACGTTTAAAAAAATGAATCACAGTTCCAAAAACATCTAAAAACCGCCGTGAAGTGAATTAATTCATTTTTTCTTTCTTGAATATTCTGACGTTGACACGCTAACATGTTGCTCACCGGCCAAAATGTGTAATGCTGTTGATTGGTTGAATCATACCAGTAACGACGTTGTGATTGGCCCGCTGATCGATCAATTATCAAAATGCCGGTACTGGGAGGCGGGGCCTGAGTTAGTTTGCCGCTGTGGTTTTCTTCAAGATGGCGGGGCTGCAGTTGAAGCAGTATGGCGGCGCATGGAGAATAAAATAATTTAGAAAGGTAGTCATATGCCCGATAGGAGACAGCTGTTTCATATTTATCGGTGAGTATTTCTGTAATAAACTGTTCTCGGGCAGGCTGACCACTTATTCAGCCGCGAAAATCTGTAACGTTAAAGCCTTGTTTCTTGCTAGCTTATTAGCCCGGATGTTAATGTCACCAGGGGCCCGCTGTGCAGAGGAGACTGAACAGATGCGCTAAAACGAGGCTCTTCCCTCTTCTATTTTACGATGAATTAGCTTGTTATTTGAACTTGGAGTAACATTAATCATATTCCCAAGCAAAAGGACACATTTTACGTTGAAGTCAGATGCTAATTATTACAGTATTAGCTCATTAAGTTGCACTAACTTGACATCTAACGACCGTTACTCTTACTGGTCCTTTCTTTCTAGCTCCCAGAAGAAACCAGTGGAGGATGATCAGTGCCTAGATCCCATATTAAGCTGAATGCATTGTGATTTCCAATAATTGAGACAGTGATTCTGAAAGCTGTCTACATTAATGAAAAGAACAATGTAGTCAGCTTAGCATTTTCACCTCTGGTACGCGGTCTATACAGGGATGTGCTTCTGCATGCATTCTGGGTTTAGATAAGAAAGTCTCAACAGGTCAGATTTTAGAATAAACATATCGGTCTGTATAAGTTGTAATTCGTTATACAGAGGAAATGGAGATAGATGATGTGCTACCCCCTCTCCCCTTGGAGCCACCTGATGATTTTGGCCAAGATGAGGGCAGGGCACCTCCACCACCTCCCCTGCAAACGTCCAGTGACGCAGAGGTAATGGACGTTAGCTCTGGTGGTGATGGATACACATACACCCCAGGGGACGGGGAAGCCAACTCACAGCAGGCCCTCAGCAAGGGCTCGATAACTTTTTATAGCCACCTCTCAGATGAGGCCAGTGCCATCCCACCATGCCCTAGAACAGCCCGCCACGCGCCCCCAGTCACCGGGTTCCTACCAGACCTAAAGCTGCTTAGAGACGTTAAGATCAGCGTAAGCTTCACTGAAAGCAGCAATAGCAAAGACAGGAAGGTTTTGTACACAGGTGAGGGGCAGGAGGGAGGAAGTGATGACGGCTTAGACAGCGTAAATGGTGAGTTGCACGACTCGACTAGTGAGCAGGAAGTAGCCGAGGGTAGCTCTGGAGCAGGAAACCTAGCAGGCAGAAGATCAGAGGAGGCTGAGGTAGACTCGGAAAACAAGGTAGAGTTCGCCGTCCTGGATGAGTTGGATGACTTCTACGAGAACTTCCTGGATGACGACGACATGGAGCACGGTGGCTTTAAGTCTGATGTCATAGTTCAGCAGGAGCAAGCGGATGAGGAGGCCGTAGCTTTCTCCTATGGGGTACGTCTGTTCTTATGTCTGCAGTAACCCTTGTCATTCTAAGCTACGCCCCCGTTTTGCCCTTTACTTTCAAACGGAAATATGGTAGGCCTAATACAGCACATACAGTACAGTCCATACAAGACGGGGCATTATTAACACTGTCATTAAACACAGCCACCGCTGTCATTTCAATGAGACCACTGCAACGGCACAGCAGGGGGTGCAGACATGGCAACAACAACAAAACAACAACGTAGGTCAACTTTAGAAGCAATGCAATATAATCCGGCAACACACAGAATGGGCCAGTCTAACTCATCTGTAGAGTAAAATGAACAGCGTTATTTTGCTGTTTACCTCCCTGTAATAGATTAGAAAGTGACTGCTGCTGTAATAACATTCTCATAATATTATTGACTGACGTCAAAACAAAATAGTTATTGACATCCTGGATCCTGTCTTCTCACTAATATCTGGAGCCACCCCTACAAAGCAACAAACAGTGCAGATTGTTGTGGGAACGCAGCCTAATCGAGGCCAAGGTTTCATGGTGGTGGGATTCCAAATTGAGACCACACTTTCATAAACCTTGAACCTTGTTGTATCTTGTTGTTGCTCCTTAACTCCCTGGTGTCACCCACATAAGAAAACACCTGTAGCAATGCAGATACTTTGTTTTATTTGGTGAGATTGGCTCTCCTATGTATATTATGTTGATGTACCCGACAGTTAGCGGGTTTCTGCAATGTTGCAGAAAATACAGGCTGGGTTTATACGTTTCTAATTATGCTACAGCGGAAAAATCGCACAAACCGCGCAACTATGAATTGGCTGATACAATTTTTAGGATCGTCTAATATGGTTTAAGTATAGCTAGAACTAAGAAAAATAACTGTTGTAATGATTTATTGATTTTTTAAAAAAAAAGAATTTATTGTAACCTTTTCTGCATCAAAATGTGTGACTGGTTGAGACAGAATCTAATCAAGCAGCAGACATTTAGTTATGTCTTTTTGTTTTTTATTACTGAAAATGAGAAGTGAGATGCTGGAAGAGGTTAGTGCCATTTTTAATTTCTCCCATTAAATGCTGGGTGATTTGAGTTGTGATGCAAGAGTAATCAATAGAAATAAAAAAGGAGGGATCCAAACCGCTTATGTCATTTCATTTGTAGTAGTAGTTGATTTAGATTCAGTATGGTCTGTTAGTAAATTCAGAAGAATTTAGCTTTTATGCGTCAAAGCGGCACTGATGTTTTTTTCCTGTATGCGTGGTTGTTTCTCCACCAATTGTTCACCTTATGGCATCACGTCAGACAAAACTCCCTCAAACTGGTGACCCATCCTTCTCTCCTGGCCTTAACCATTGACTCTTCCAGGAGGAGTTTGACAATGACGTCGATGCTCTGCTGGAGGAGGGCATGCCAGTCCCAAAAAAGATGCGTCCCGCAGAGGACAAATTTGGCGGGGACAGTGATCATCAGTCAGATGGTGAAGGAGGTGTTCATCCCATGATGACCAAAATTAAGACTGTCCTGAAGAGTGAGTGGTGGATCTGTCTGTTTTAGGGTTGGGTACTATCAAGGCATTTTGGAATGTGGTTTCAGTACTATGGGGCACAATATGATATCATATATTCTAAACAGTATATGCTAGATGTTAAATCTGTTGAAAGTGAATTGATACAAAATATAGGTTGGTATTGGGTTTATAGTTTTTAGTATTATGTAATACAATAGTGTGCTGATATAGATTACAATACAGGGTTTACCCAGGCAATTGGTTAGAGTGGTAAGAACTGCACGACTAAAAATGGACAACCAAGTAACCCCCCTTTCTGTGTTGTAGTGCTCTGAAATAGTATCACAATCGAAAATGACACGATGATGGGCACCTTTTCACATATGCACACTGGTGTTGGTCAGGTGGTGAGATGTAAAACACTACATGCAAGGACTCACTAAACTAATCAGGTTTGAAATCCTACTGGCGAACGAGTAAACTCTTGAGTCTGAAAAGTACATAAAGGTGTAAAAAAAAAAAAAAAAAGTTTAGAAATGAGTATCCAAAATGCATTTTGTTAGTTCACTATGTACAAACAAGGTCATTGTTCAAAATGCCGCAGATCAGGTATCAAATAATTGTTTTAAGGTGTGTGTGACCATAGAAATAAAATGGGATGGCATTTCATTTCCATGTGTGAGACCTAAACTACGACATGTTGTAATGCCTAATCCAACTAGCTGGATGAAGAGCGAGTGTAGTGGTGAACTTCAAACTGTTAATGTTCAGTAACGCTTCACCTGCATGTTTAGTCCTAACCTTACTTACTCTACCTGATTTTCATACCTTAAAGGACAATTCGGGCACAAAATGAACCTAGGGGTTAATAACGTGTACCGAGTTGACCGTTCACTGAGGTTTGTTTTCATGCTAATCGAATGCGTCTCAAGCTTTAAACAAGCTACCGCAAACCCGGTGGTTAGCTGCTAACGGTAGCTTTTGGGGCAGAGGGTAAATCACTATTTTATACCAGTAACAAGGCTCAAAATAGCACCACACTTCCACGGTAGCACAATGAGGGTCCCTACATGGAAACCGAAGCATTGAGAACTTTGTAAGTGTACAGACAGTTTATTAAAAAGATAGATTATAAAGACCGTAGCGTTCATGTTTACCTGCAGGCGCCATCTTGGAAAAACAGTCATGAGCAGACGAACGCTGTGCAACCAGTAACCAGTAACATAGCTCAAACGCAGCGTTCGTGATTGCGGTAGCTTGTGTAAAAGCTAGAGACGCATTTGATTAGTATGAAAACAGATCCAGCAGAACGTTCGTTTTTTTTTTTTAATTTTTTTTTTTCTTCCCCCCAAGCCTGAGGTTAATCATAGCCCAATGTGAATATCTCTGAAATAGCTGTCACACAATTAGGAATTTTGTGGTAATGCATAAGTCTTCTAATAATTATTAGAAAAGTTACCTACATAGAGTAATAGTGTAGTAATTATTGCCTGCATTTACATTTTCCCCCCTATGCCAGGTCGTGGGCGTCCACCCACTGAGCCTCTACCTGATGGATGGATCATGACATTCCATAACTCGGGCATTCCAGTCTACCTGCACAGAGAGACCAGGGTGGTTACCTGGTCCAGACCCTACTTCCTTGGGACGGGCAGTATAAGGGTAAGATGCAACACAAGTGTCTAATTATCACGGATGTGAACTAGGGCTGTCCTTTTATAATACCATTCACATTTCATTTGTTATTTTATTTTTTTAATATTCAAATAATATTTGAATATTTAATGCTCAAATGCAGCCTGTTATAAATGTGTACTACACTACTCAGGCTTATGCATTGTCAATGCCACTATAGCAGGCGTCTTCAACTTTTTAAGTCTTTTTAAGCCAAGGACCCCTTAACTGAAACCAAGACTGACCAGGGACCCCTACTACATATATTGTATAAATTGAAGCTTTTAGGGCAGCCTAAAGCCTTTATAGATACATTATTTGCATAGAATACTAAGCTATTCAAATAGCCTAATAATTGTGGCATGATTTTATGAATTATTTTATAATTTTATAATCCATGATGTGGAACAGTTAATCCTTTGGGATGATCCAGTGTGGATTTATATTAGCTAATAATATGTTGGAATCATGTTAAGACTTTTAAATTTTTTTTTTTTTTTATGTTCAAAAATTAACAATAATTTGGATGCCTGCAAGGACTAAGGACCCCCTAGGGGTCCCGGACCCCCTGTTGAAGATCCCCGTACTAGAAGCATGTGGTTGTTGTTACACGTTCTGTCCACTAGAGGGACTTCCAACATCAGCCTGGCCTTGAAGGGGACCTACGTCATGGCGCATTGCATTTCTGGCACGCCGCTCTCTGTTTACATTATATTCCACCACGAGCACACGGCAACAAACACAAATCAACAGAGAACTCTGAAATGAAACATGATCTAACAAATGTATTGAAGCAGCTCAGTTGTAAAGGCTAACGGTGCTCTGTTAGCACAATGACATCATGTTAGAAAGCACATAAACTAAGTAACAAAAGTGTTAGCCACGATGCTAACGGCATCGATAACTAAGCCAAACGGTGCGCTCACTACTATTTTTTTGTGATTTATAAGCAACCTGTTTCTTAATCCAGCTGTTAGAAGGTAATATATGAAGTAGAAGCCAACTCTGACAGCTGTAGGGCAGCTAACATTACCTTTTAGGGGTCTCCATAAAGCTCACAGCTAAGCTCCTATAACTCGTGACGCAGTTAGGAAAAAAGAACTAGCTAACTAATGATAACATAAGCATTTTGTCTCGATGGATGTCGATTTTTAAAGTCGTTTTTAAAACCATTTCCCATCCTTCTTCCAATTTCCAGCCGCAGCCCGTTACTCCCCCCTGTACTAACGTTACTCGATACGTAACGTTAGCTCACAATGCCTTGTGTTTCTCACTCCCGTAACTTATTGTTCATCAGACGTGACAAAAAAGATATCTAATTATATTTGACTTTCGGAATTCGTTCCAACAGCCCTAATGTGAACTGTTTTTTGCAGTGGGTTTGATCTTATTAGTTGGGTGCTGTCTGTTACATATTTTGCTCCTGCCATCAGTTTGTGCTGCTGGTCAGTGTTGAGCAACTGCCTCACAATAACACTTATAGCTTCCTGTCTGTTCAAGTCTCTTTCTCTTATCTATTCATTCCATTCCAAAAAAAGAACATTTGATTACTGAAAAATTGCAACTTATAAGATTTATAGGAAAGAAAAAATGTATCTTTTTTTTTTTTTAAAGCCATGAATATATTCCAGCTTAGTTCTTGAAAGTCTGAATAAAGTCAGCCATGGTGTCAAAAGTTTATTATTATTATTATTGCAGTTCAACATGGACATGACAGGTTGTTCATTTCAAGGAGACATTCTTACATTGAACATATTGACACCACTAACAAACACTCATACAATTTAAAAAAAGAAGAAAAAAAGGATAATTATAATAAAAAAGATAAATACAAAAATCACACACAAAGGGGAACGGAAGGGAGTGACCACTGTCTACGGAACCATCACTGCAGTATGGTTAACACTACTGCCTCATACATTACGGAACTTCTATACATATCCACAAATGAAAAATAAATAAATAAAATATAAAGCATGTCTCTGCTCGTTCTACTGGGAGTCAGGCAATGTGATTTGTTCTCTAACACATCTAAGAAAGGTCCCCATATGATCTTATTGTACTTATTTGCTGATCCTTTCAAAGAGTATCTAATTCTTTCAAATTTGAGAAAATAAGTTTGATCCAGTGTGTAAATATTGGGCGTTTGCTGTCTTTCCATTTTATCAAAATCAGCCGTTTAGCGACGAGAGTAAGAAATGCAATGCTATCAGATTGTGCCTTAGTTAGATGGCTTGACTCAGGTGTAGCATAGTGAGATTGATTACTGTTGACCTTTTTATGACGACTCTTGGTCTTCCTTTTTGACACAGAAACATGACCCTCCTACCAGCAGCATTCCTTGCCTACACTACAAGAAAATGAAGGATCTTGAGGAGAAGGAGCTGAATGGGGAGGCGACGCCTAATGACGTGGAGTCTCCTGTTAAGCCTGCCGACGAGGTCAATGGCGAACAGAGTGCAGGCAAGTCAGATGCTACAGCTGAGGAGCAGGACGGTGTCCCTCCCTCCAGTATGACTGACGGCGACCCAGATGTAGAGGCTACCACTAATAACAGCCTGCAGCTTAAAGCTCTCTGTGACATTGCCCACGGAGCCTTAGGACAAGTTAAGGCCAAGGTGGAGGTGTGCAAGGACGAGTCCATAGGTAAGGGCTTTTTATAGCACGTTTCCAGTTATGGACTTTTGAAAGGCCATTGTTATGTTTTTGCTTCCGTTACAACTTGAGCTGTTTTTTTTTTTTTTTTTGTATTAAGCGATCTAACTTGATAAAACCTCCTCACAGAACTTGAAGAGTTCCGTCTGTACCTGGAAAAATGCTTTGACTTTGAACAAGTCACAGTAAAAAAGTTTCGTACCTGGGCCGAGCGGAGGCAGTTCAACAGAGACATGAAGAGGAAGCAGGCCGAGTCGGAGAGACCCATCCTGCCTGCCAACCAGAAACTCATCACACTGTCGGTCCAAGATGCACCAACTAAGAAAGGTAACAATTCTATACATTCATACTTCAATCAAACCAATCAATCAAACTTTATTTCTACATTTAAAAACAAGCAAGTTGACCAAAGTGCTGTACATAGACATTTAAACAGTAAATAGTTAAAGTGCAACAGACAAATTTCAACACCTATCATGCTGGATTAAAAGCTAAGGAATAAAGATGTGTTTTAAGTTGCGCTTTAAAAACTAAAAGGCTGGGGGCCAGTCTAACTTGAAGAGGCAATGCATTCCACAGTTTAGGTGCTGCAACTGAGAAAGATCGATCACCTCTGCTCTTGAGCCGTGTTTTAGGAACAACAAGAAGAGACTGGTTTGCGGACCTCAAGGACCTAGACGGAGCATGTGGCTTTAACAGCTCCGTAATATAAACAGGAGCTAGTCCATGAAGAGCTTTAAAAACGGACAACAGAATCTTAAAATCGATTCTAAAGCTAACAGGCAGCCAGTGAAGAGAGGCTAAAATAGGGGTGATATGTTCGTCACGAGTTCCAGTGAGGAGGGGCAGGCGCGGTATTACTAAATGAAGACGAAAGGGAGGCCTGGCTGGCACCTACATACAGAGCATTGCAATAGTCAAGGCGTGTTGTGATAAACGCATGTATGACCCTTTCGAAGTCTGCGAAGGATAAGAGTGGCTTAATTTTTGTAAGAAGCCTAAGTTGAAAGAAACTGGCTTTCACCACAGAATTTATCTGCTTCTCCATTTTAAAATCATAATCCATTTTAACTCCTAGGTTAGTTACAACAGACTTAACATAAGGTTGTAAAGTGGACAGATCTATTGTTGAAATATCAGATGTGCCTCTTTACTTTGTGAATTTAATACAACTTTTTAAGAAGGCAGGTGTTAATTTTGTATTATTGTTAACCAATGAAACCATAAAATAAAACAAGAATACATGTATCCTTACGTAGTAGTCTGTGTAGCCTAGGGCTGGGTACCGTATTCCATACTTTTTAGGCACCGACCGCATTGCCTCTAAAGTATCGAGTATGTAGGGCTGTGCAATTAATTGAACTTCAATTTTGGCTCCCAACGATCACCAAAATAGTAAAACCGAGAAAAAAACTGTTTTGCAAGAACACTCTTATTTTGTCTTGTTTTCTGAATCTGAATTCTGAATTTAAAAACTTGACTTGACTCAGTGAGCGCTCCTGATAACACTGACTGACAACAACAACCAAAAAATGACTGCTCGACTCCGCCCTAATATCTGTACTATCATTGTTAAAGCTGTCCTTTTTAAGTTTGTTTGTTTGATGCAATTTTTCTAATTTTAACAGAATTTGTCATCAACCCTAACGGGAAGTCTGAAGTTTGCATCTTGCATGAATATATGCAGCGTGTCCTAAAGGTTCGACCTGTTTACAACTTTTTTGAATGTGGTAAGTTATTTTTTTGCAAGTGTCCTTAGGGAATTGAGGTGTTTTTAAAGTCCTATGCCATTCTTACCTTATCAGGATTATATTGTGATGTGTAAAGCTACTCTGCTCATTCTACAGCCCAGCACCGTACACACATTTTCATTAGCCCCTTTGTAGTCCCAGAAATGTGCACACAAAACTACTGCTATTACCCTCCTATGAATGAACATTTGTTGAGTGTAACTTGATATCAAATCAAACTGAATTTGTGTGCCCCACAGAGAATCCAAGTGAACCCTTTGGAGCGTCAGTCGTTATAGATGGAGTAACGTACGGCACAGGAACCGCAAGCAGTAAAAAACTTGCTAAGAATAAAGCTGGTAATTCCTTTTATTTACAGTACTTGGCATTGTGATAGGCTGGTTGGTGTATTTCACAACTGAAGATGGAGCATATTAGCTCAGAGTACTACTGTCAGCGGGTGAAGACACTGAGTTTGCTTATGGAGACATTTTTTGAAAATCCCCAATATTGTAAATGTGTTGTTACAATTGAAGTCAATTGAGTCTTAAATGTACAGCAGTTAAATCCGTTTTAAGGGCTTCTCACAAAGAACCATCTTGGTCCTGGGTGTATAATAATCAAACTGTATTTTACACATCATATGTTGTAGGTGGATGGCACTAACTGGCATGGAACATATGTGAATTATAGTAGTTTGTAGTGGTGTAGCCACAAGAGTGCTTATAAATGGAAGACAGAGTTGTTCCCACCCACCTAATTTCCTTTCACAACAGTCACTCATCTTTGTCGCACCTTCTGCAATAAAGACTGCAATATACTACGATGATATAGTACTTACTATATTCCGTAGATAGTTGCACGGGTAAATTTGCATGTTGTAATATGTCACTTCTTTTGCTCCCAATGGTAATTTGGTGTAAACTTCAGCTCGAGCCACACTGGAAATCCTCATCCCTGACTTTGTGAAGCAGACCTCAGAGGAGAAGCCTGTTGAGGGCGATGAACTGGAGGTACTTCTTTTTCCTATATTTGACGTTTATTTTTTACCTGGAATCTTTTTCAGTAAAGTGGAATAAAGTAAGCTAAAGGTCATGTACGTGTCGCCAACATTGAAGGCAGGTAACATGATTTGGACAAGAATTGTTGCCAAAGATAGAATAACAGAGTAACACACAACAATGGTAACACTCTGTACTCTGCTCCACAGTATTTTAATCATATCAATATAGAAGACTCAAGGGTGTATGAGCTGACCAACAAAGCAGGACTACTTTCGCCATATCAGATTCTTCATGAGTGCCTTAAAAGGTAAGAGGTTGTCCATTATACTAGCAAGTACATTTTTATGAATATTTTTGGTTGTCATTTTTTCTTTCTTTCAAGATTATATCTATAATGAAGTTTAGTCTGATGCAGTGCATTACAATGGAACACAGTTCATTGCATTGAACACAAGTGGCATTATTTTATTTGCCATATTGTGATATATGTTAAAGGTCCTATGACATGCTGCTTTTTGGATGCTTTTATACAGGCCTCAGTGGTCCCCTAATACTGTATCTGAAGTCTCTTTTATATAGGCCTTAGTGGTCCCCTAATACTGTATCTGAAGTCTCTTTTATATAGGCCTTAGTGGTCCCCTAATACTGTATCTGAAGTCTCTTTTATATAGGCCTTAGTGGTCCCCTAATACTGTATCTGAAGAAGTTCTTTTATATAGGCCTTAGTGGGCCCCCTAATACTGTATCTGAAGTCTCTTTTATATAGACCTTAGTGGTCCCCTAATACTTTATCTGAAGTCTTTTATATAGGCCTTAGTGGTCCCCTAATACTGTATCTGAAGTCTCTTTTATATAGGCCTTAGTGGTCCCCTAATACTGTATCTGAAGTCTCTTTTATATAGACCTTAGTGGTCCCCTAATACTTTATCTGAAGTCTTTTATATAGGCCTTAGTGGTCCCCTAATACTGTATCTGAAGTCTCTTTTATATAGGCCTTAGTGGTCCCCTAATACTGTATCTGAAGTCTCTTTTATATAGGCCTTAGTGGTCCCCTAATACTGTATCTGAAATCTCTTTCCTGAAATTCAGCCTCGGTGCAGAATTACAGCCACTAGAGCTTTCCTTAGGATGTGCCATTTCTGTGTCTGTAGCTATTGAGGAGGAGAGGGGGGGGGCGGGGGGGCAAGGTGGAGGGTGGGGCTGTGGCCTTGACCAACTGCCACTTTGCTTGTTTGCAAGCCATGATGTCTTTCTCTTTCTGATGGGGGGCCAAATTCTCTGGGCGGGCAAAGCGGAGAAAGGGGAGGTAACCCCATCTGAGCTTTTATTTTCTCAAAGGCAGAGCATAAAAATCTGCACGTTATTTCGATTAACTAAATCGACTACAGTGCACTGAGTGCACTCTACCTGGTAATGGCATGTGTCCATCAAAGGGTCTTTCCTGACGCCAGTGTATTTTATTTTATTTTTTAATCCTTTGCAATAATACTTTCACTGTTTTTATCATATTTACTCACATTTGGTATAGGGTTGTCCGATATTGACAAAATGTGATATTGTGATATTGACTGTGAATATTGCGATATTGATATTCATTCTGATATTCTTAAACATATATGAAAACACCAAAGTTGAAAACACATCAAAATGGATTCATAGAATATCAAAACAGGTTTTCGTACAACACAAGGGTTTATTTAAACGCACGCTTCGCAGTTCGCACTCTCTTTCTCTCCTCACGCTTCTCGTTTCTTTCGCTCTCTCTATGCGCATCTCACAAAATACACAGAATATTGCATACTTCTCAGTACATTTTCCATATTGATATTGCACAATGTGACATTGCAAAAACAATATTGAGTGGATATATCGTGCAACCCTAATTTGGTATTTTTTTTGGGGGGTCGCCGAGAGTTGAAAAATGTTTAACTTGGGTAAAACTTGTCACGTTTTACTCAGCCATCCAATCACAGTGGTGGAGGGGCGGGACAAATCCCACGAACACCAACCATCACGTGTACACGTGCTGAACAACTTTAGTGACTGGTCATTGTTGCCAGGGACAACAAAGAGCCAGGTTGCAGATGTATATATCTAAAATTTACTGTTATGTCTTCCCCGTAGAAACCATGGAATGGGAGACACCAGCATTAAATTTGAGGTGATCCCTGGGAAAAACCAGAAGAGTGAATATGTGATGACGTGTGGGAAGCACACCGTGCGTGGCTGGTGTAAGTAGATCCTAGTCCTCATCTACCCACATAGTGACAGTGAACCAGTGTAACAAACCAACATACATAAACACACAAGCAGCTTTCAGTGACATGTTTTGTCCCCTTGTCACCAGGCAAGAACAAGAGGGTTGGCAAACAACTAGCATCTCAGAAGATCTTGCAGATGCTTCATCCCCACGTCAAGAACTGGGGTTCACTGCTGCGCATGTATGGCAGAGACAGCAATAAGATGGTCAAGAAGGTAAGTCCTCCCTTAAACCAGAATCGGAAGAGGATTTATTGCCAAGTAGGGCACTTAAAGGTACACTTTGTGGTGTTTTAAGTATTTTATTAGCTGTAATCAATGTCTTCATTCATAAATAAGTCCTCATTGGTGTAAAAGTCCAAGGAGGCTTCCATGTCATTCCGCCATTTTGAGAGGGACATAGAGCACTAGCCTACCTGTCTAGCTAATACACAACGCGTTTTCGTTCAGAGCCAGCGTCACGTGACTGTAACCGGCTGAAACGGAGAAGGAGATCAGCGAGAGGCCCTTATCACTGCCCCGGCAAATGTGAAAGCCTGCACTGCACTTTAGTTCATAATGGAGGATCATACTCATGCCGAGCCACGGGAGAAGGAATCCTCGTCGCCAAAAAAGCGAAAATTGGAAGACATGTTGTCATAGCTTCTTGGTACATAACGGCTACCGTAGATGCAACACGCATTAGAAAAAGCGAGGCACTAGAGAGCACTATTCGCTTGAATGCAAAATACAATTTCACCGCTAGATGGGAGAGATTCCTACACAGTGTACCTTTAACACTTACAATGAATATGTCATGGTGGTTGGCACATACATAAACAAATTAAACATTAATATGAAATAAACAATAAATACAGAAATTAATATATGTACAAAATAGCTGTTTAACATTGAGGGGGATAAAGAGGCTGGAGAGGTTTACTGTAAAGCTCATGGAAACCTTTGGAAAAGTCTTTGTTTTGTGAACAATTACCATATAATATCTGATTTTACGTATCTTAAAGCGTAACTCTGGCCAAAATGCAACCTATGGTCTTTTTGTGAATGTACCAGAGTAAAACTTTCGTTTAAAAGCATATTTAGGATGGAAACGCCACTTTTAAGATTGACTGTATTCTTGTTTTCGGTCAAATGGCCTTTTGAGTGGGAGAGCTAGGGACACTACTATGATTGCATCAAAATCACTATTTTTAAAACCCTAAGAAGGCTCGACACAACCTGAGTCTTTGCTCCAAGTATCACCAGGGGCTCGACACATGAACTCGGCATTGACAACATTGTTTGTGTACACAGAGTTGACTAAAAAAGGTTTTAACAACTTACTGTAGCTGTTGGTTTTTCTGGTCACCGTCCATCTAGCCAGTCAAAAATATTCGAGGGAGGAGAGTAAAGATGGAAAGCTCCTAAAGCTTAGTTCCATAGAAATGCACGGATAATTCGTTGTTTTGTCATTAGTGAAAAACAATATTGACCTTGTAGTTGAAAAAGGAGCCTCATATAAGAATGACATTTCCTCCTATGGAGTCCGTTCATTCGCATTCAGAGATCGCCATTTTTTGACTGACAAGATGGCGGATAGCGTAAACAACAGCTACAGTAAGTTGTTAAAACCTTTCTTTTTAGTAAACTCTGTGTACACAATGTTGTCAATGCTGAGTTCATGTGTAGAGCCCCTGGTGATACTTGGAGCAAAGTCTCGTGTTGTGTCGAGCCTTCTTAGTGGTTTAAAAAGTGATTTTGATGCGATCATAGTAGTGCCCCTAGCACTCCCATTCAAAAGGCCATTTGAGCGAAAACGAGAATACGGTAAATCTTAAAAGTGGCGCTTCCATCCTAATTATGCTTTCAAACGAATGTTTGACTCGGGTACATTCACAAAAAGACCCTAGGTTGCGTTTTGGCGAGAGTTCCGCTTTAAGGGGATAAGAGATGTGGCTATGAGGATTGTGTTAACCTCACACAGTGCTGCCTGCCAATGCGGTCAACAGTCGAATAGGCCTGTCGCGATAGTCAATAAATCGAGTTATCGCACGATAAAAAAAATGAGCTCGATAATTTTTCCGGCCGCGATAATTTCCATTTGCATGCTTGTTTGTTTTCCTCGTCTCTCTCTACCAAAGAGACTGGAGGACCACTCTCGGTTCCTTAGCGTAACGAGGAGTGAACCCTCTTGTCAGTCGCATGGTCTTTGTGGGGGCGGGACTCCAGGCGGAGAGAGACAGAGACAGACAAACGCTAGTTGAGAGTTGGGGCAGGGTTTCCCGCAGCACTTTGCAGTTAAGGCGCCGTCAAAAGAAAGTAGGCCTATATGAGCGATATCCACCGTGTTATTTGGCGTCTCTTTTCTCCCCTTTCAATCCAAACCACACAGCTGACAACCTGCAGGTGGAGACTGTGGAGACGGGCTCGGACATACACGCCGCTGGTCAGTCTCGCCGGTTTCAGGAAAGTGGCTGTGCGTTTCCGACAATGCAACCGAACATTAACGGTACAAGCCTACAGCTGTCCGCGGACACGGAGTGTGGAAAGTATGTCAGAGGTGTGTGTGTGTGTGTGTGTGTGTGTGTGTGTGTGTGTGTGTGTGTGTGTGTGTGTGTGTGTGTGTGTGTGTGTGTGTGTGTGTGTGTGTGTGTGTGTGTGTGTGTGTGTGTGTCATTCTCACCACCCCTACAAAGCTCCGACCTGAAGAGGAGCAGAAGCCGCACCTTCGCCAAAATGAAGACTGAAAAACAGAAATATTTTGGTACATTTACTCGCCATGTGGCAGATAGCCATACAGATAGATTTAATTTATTAATTATATATTATTTAAATTTAATATTTAGAGTTAAATAATTGTAAAATGTAGTACAGAGTCTGTAGTCTGAGAACTTACGTGTCACAAACGGCAATTCCACAACTACATCAGCGTGAAAGATGACATACTAAAGGAGATCAAAGACATGTTCTGGATATTTAAAATGTCTTCCAGTTCCAGTGTTAAATATTATTTAGAAATAAAAGTGTATTGATCTTTGAAAAGGTGTACCTGTATTATTATGCCATTATCATTATATTAGATGCAAATGGTCTCTCGATGACAATATTATCGTTTATCGCAATAATTTCTGGGACAATTTATCGTCCAGCAAAATTTGTTATCGTGACAGGCCTACAGTCGAACCCTCGCAGCAATTAAAATGTCTCTTAGAATAAAACCCTCTCATTGTAGAACTTTTCTGCTTTGAGTAAGCAGTTATCGGGCTATTTCAGTTGTACTTGCCATTAACACTTTGCCTTGCTAACTTCACTACCTGCCAAATCAGAGAACCACCAGTGAAATCTGAATGGTGATATGCTCTAAATGAAGATAATTTATGCAAGCACATCTCATGACTTTTAAAAACACCTGGTCTTTTGCAGGAGAGCTCTGACAAGAGTGTGATTGAGCTCCAGCAGTATGCCAAAAAGAACAAGCCAAACCTTCATATTTTGAACAAACTGCAAGAGGAAATGAGGAAACTAGCCACGCAGAGGGTGAGAATTGTTCCCTTTTCATGCAGCATGCAGAACATCGATTTTGAATGCCATTTTAATTGTAACCACTGTTAAACATGGATCCTGTCTTCCACAAACCCCCAGCCCAACTTTCTATGGCTGCTGTGTGTAAGAACTTAGATTTCCTTTTGAAATTGGTTTCAAACATGAATAAGGGAAGAGTAATAGGCCAAAGCAAAAATCCAAGCAGACATTTTGACAGCACAGCTGGTACTAATAACATTAAAGGGGAACTACGCAGTTTTTAAGCTGAATTTACCTTAACTGAACAGCTTCAGAGTCAGTGGAATGGTTATAAGACTTTTTTCGGGGTTGAATGGTGGTCATCTCGCTTCCCCCTAGCGCCTGTGAGCGGAAAAACCACCCTTGCAACTTTGGGCCGGCGAGCCGGCGGCCTCTGCGTCAGGAATTATGGCGTGATATCAGGTCTTGCGATGTATCGAATTGCTTCACGGCACTGCACACATACAGGAACTGGCTGTTAGGGGCTTACTAGCTGTCTACCTCAGCGGACGTGGCTCCGTGCGTTCGCCGGCTTCTTTGAAAACAAATGCACATGACCAGAGGGAGAAGATGGGAATTTTTACAACAGTGTTGCTGAATATCTATTCCGAGCTGTAGGGGGGAGCTCTATAGAGAAACCTGCCAGCAAAAAGAGAGAAAACGGTGAAGAAATTGCCAAAGTTGCATAGCGCCCCTTTAACGTTGGCTCTGTTCTATTCAAGTGAGCCAGCAGGCACAATTCCAGGACCCTGAAACTGAAGCAGCTAAATAGAGTTTAGCCATAGTTATTGGATTTACACCTGTGATGTTCCCACTGTGACATGTTAAAATGTCGCCTGTGAGAAATGCCTCCTGTATTTTCTTTCAGTGTTAATTTCGGGCTGTTTGTTTGTGACATTTGTTCATCCTTTCTTCCCCTGACAAGAACCAAAAGGGTTTACGTGTTGTACATCCAACATTTTGTCACCAGACAGCTCATTAAAGGAAAGACGAGGTGGTAGTTTGGGTGGTAGAATTTCATTTTTGGCAAACGGTAAATCTGCAGGGCCTCAATTAATGACATTGCCGATATATCGGCGGGCCGCTATATCGGCGGCCGGCTATTATGGGCCGATATTAAGCATTTTCCAAACTATTGGTATCGGCATTTATAATGGTCGATAAATGAATATTTAAATGAATTAAAAACTGACGAAACCCCCTTCAGCCGTGTTAGGAGTGTTGCTGTTGCATAGTTTGTCCACCAGAGGGCGCTCTACAACGTTCCTGTTTAACCCTTTAAGTTTCCTATCTTAAGTTTGTATTTTATTTATCAGAACTTTAATACATTTTGATATTCCTCTGTTCTGTTGTGACAAAACCAACCAGTTTATTTTTAAACTGCATTATCATTATTTTAGTGAGGACTCCTAAATAACTTATGTTGGGGAAATCGGTTTGTTTTGTTACGCGTTTCAGGAGTTTAAAAATCAACATTGGCCTTAAAAATCCTTTATTGGTCGGGCTCTACTGCTGTGATTTCTATATTTTAGAATTGAGAATGGATTAAGCTTTCTTATTCTTAACATCTCGTACCGTTTTCATATGTACTCCTCATAATTTGCTTGCTTTTTATTGTATTTCTGTACCAGGAGGAAACTAGGAAGAAGCCCAAGATGACCATAATGGAGTCAGCCCAGCCAGGGAGTGAACCCCTCTGCACTGTTGACGTTTAAGTCTCGAAATCACTGATGGAACCACAGCACTGAAACCCAGTCACTGTCTCTCTCTCTCTCTCTCTCTCTCTCTCACACACACAATGCATCACTGAGATCTAATGGCAATATAGTTCCACATTGACCTGGCCAGGTAGCTTGCTGCTTGCTTCCTTCGCCCATGTTGTATTGGTTCAGCTGGTAGATGTAAGGGTAGATCTAAATGCACTAACAGACAGTAGAGCAAATCTCGTCTACCTCTCTAGATGCATCCTCGCTATGCCACTAGAAAAATAAAAAAAATAAAATCACCCAGGCTACAGAGAAGTTAATGTGACTTGATAACACATGAACCACATCAAAATAGAACTGCATGCTTGTTTTGATTGCGTGATTGTCGTTTTTAACAGTCGCAATAGTACCAGCACCTATTAGTTTTGTTTGTGCTTACAGTATTTGAAAGGGACTACTAATACTTGTGTATTTATACCACTTGTTTAATTAGGGAAACAAAGTTACTTGTTTATTGGGTATTGTGCTGGTCGGTGTTCTGGATATTTTGGCTGATGGATACAAAACATGCCTTTTTTTTTTTTTTTTTTTCCTCAGAATGGACAGTTGCTGTTATGGTTTGCACGATTTGAAAACATGTGTTGATGAAGTGATGACTATTCAGAACTATTGTTATGCACTTGTGTCCGGTCAGATATTTTTGTCAACTGATCATGTTGGTACAAGATTTTCTGCTTTTAGGATATTTGGGTTGACTTGCATTTGGAGGGAATTGTTGCCTTTTTTCCCCCCGTCTTTTGCTTTGGCAATACAAGTCTCATCCTACTTCCCATGCCAACACTGCAGTAAACCCAATCACCGAGTACTGTAATACCTTTAGAACAAATTATCATTTCTTTTATGCTCTATGTTCTTGCTAGCTTTTTATTAAAGTACTAATGTCATGCACACCAGCTAACCGTTTGGTACATTTCCGTAGCTTTTCCGTTTTGGTGCCCTTAAGAAATTACATTGGCTACGTGTTGCCTTAGTTCATCCATTTCTTGAAGGGCTCAGAGTATAAAAGTACAGTGGACCTAAAACACCCTTCAACAGGAAGAAGAAAGACCAAGTCCCCTTTACTTGATGAAGCATTTATTAAGCCAGTTAGTATTTTAATAAAGAACAGCTGTAAAACATCAGATACTTGAGGGAAAATGCCTCCAGCATGTGCCGATTTTTAAAGACTCAATCCTTAATGGATTGTGTATTTTGTTTGTCATTGTGATAAGTGATCATAGTTTGACCACAAGCAGAATACATTTTTCAAAAGGCAGCCTTGCCAAATTTAATAGGTACATTGACACATACAAAATGCAATCAAGTCATTTAGTTCAACACAAGCTGATGAAAGTGTGTATACCAAAGCTTACATCCAGTCTTATGCATTTTATAGAATTAATGTTGCTGCAAACTACAGAAGAAACATCGGACACGGGAAAATACCGACTACTTACTTGCTGGAACAAAAATAGAAACTGCTGTGCATTTTTTGTCAAAGTATTTGGCCTGTGGTTTTTCTACAACATATTCAAGGACACATTGCAGTTTAAACACAAGGCTGTTGTCATATTATAGATTGCTTTAAGAATGTGCTTTTCCCCCCCCCCGTGCATTTGTCTTGCCAAGTGTGTCTGTGAGAAGGAAAAAAAACAAAATACTGCTTTGACGTGTTGCTGTTGAGCTGTACCAATGAGTGGTTTTGAGATGTTGCTGCCTAGAAAATTATGTATTGCAACCTGAGCTCTATGACTTCAGTGGTATTTGTTATGCAAAATAAAATGTCTTGACTAATGACTAGAAGGGCTTTGTTTTATTCAGTCACAGAATGATGAAACACTCATACAAGAGAAGATTAATCTATTTATTCCATAGTACCCACAGTTTAACAAGGTATCAGTTCCAGGAAACTAAAGCCTAAAATTTAAATCTAAAATAGTTTTGTGGTTTTAAGACGTAGCTCAAAGTAACCCACTTGAGTTAACACCGCTGACAAAAGTTCTTAAACTATAAACGCAAAGGGAATGTCCATAAAGCTCAGTTATAAGCAGAGAACTGCTCACTGTTAACACTGTTTATTTGAAGCTGAAATTAATATTACATTACAAGATAAGGACTGGTGAGTGGTAGTTATTTGGCTGAACTGACCCTTTGAAATGCTTTTAACATTCATTTCAAAGGCTCCTTGGAGTACTGTGTGCGCATACATTCCTAGTATGGAAAGCCCATGCTGCCCATCAAAGGCCAGGGTCCGTTTAAAGTTAAGACCGCCTACTATAAGAGCGGTACGTACTTATTTGGCCAAAATGTAGCATTCAGTATGCCAAATATCCCCAGAGGTAGGACCAATCTACCTCACCTACTGCGTCGCACAATGCAAAGTGACGCAACAAATGCGTTTACTTCTGTTTTCAAAAACCGGCTAAGCCTGACCTAACATACTGCAAAATAAATGGATTTAACAGATTCTCCCGATGAGTGCACTATACAGTACATACTGCGCTCATCTGTAGTAGGTTTTGTTGTAGGCGGTTTCAAATACAGCCCCCGTCTCTTCCTTATTGCTTGCTGGTCTGCTGCTGGGAGTCGTAGTCCACCCTCTCCAGCAGCAGAAGCATCTCAACGTGCATGGTCTGAGGGAACAGATCCACGGCCATGGCTCGCACCGGACGGAACGGGGCCCCGTGAACTCTGTTGGATGGCGCTCTGCACAGACTAAAAGACAAAAAGTTACAACATAGGATTGACTTTTATAGAACCGACCACATTTTAAATGATATTACAGTAGAAATATTTATTCAGGGTTTTGTTTTCCCTTTCACAAATCAGTTAAAAAAATAAAAATAAAAAGACAAATCTGTCACAAAATGAACCTAGGGGTTACTAACACGTGTACCGAGTTGACAGTTTTCATGCTAATCGAATGTGACCAGTATTAGCGCAGACCGCTAATTAGCTTATAATCGACTCGGTACACGTGTTATTAACACCCTAGGTTCATTTTGCGACAGATTTGTCCTTTAATAAAGCTGATGCCCACAAAACATTGCTGCTTTAAAAACAGCAACATTATAAACACATAATGACTCACTCAATGAAGTTGTTCATGGCTGCCTTAGCGTTGCATGCCACATAAACCAGCCTCTTCAGATGCTCTGCCCTCCGGATGGCCAGGATCACCTTGGAATCTGTTTCATTAAGACCAAAACCTGATATGTGACAAGTCCTGCAGCGAGTGAAATTCACTTTCATGTATTGACCCGGTTACTCACGTAGGCCGGCCCTCGGCGGATCCACAATGGCTGTGAGGTTGGGGGACACCAGAGCATTGAGAATGTTGGGGAACACATCCTCTGCTTTCCCACAGTGGAACTCAACATTACTCAGACCTTCAAATACAAACCAATGAAAAACCGATTTAAAAAAACACAGAACATGCACTTTTAGTTGATCACACTGTGCCCGTCATGAACTAAATCCGAGGATCTAATATGCAAAAAGATCATTTGAAACCAGGACTGCACGGTACCCACCCACCACTACCAACTTAAGAGATCAAACGTGCGTCTTTCGTGACACAGCACGACTACGGTAGCGAGTAGTATGAAATGCCGAAAATCCGCGTGGGACGTTTCCTTTCCCCGTTCTTCTTTTCCTAAACCCAACCTCTGGGTCAAGATGCTTCCCATTACGTGCTGACCACCACGAAAAAAAGCGACAAACGTGTCCTGTACACGAATCAACAGATTAAAAATAACGTGACCATTTCACCAACTGCTGCGAGACCGTATTGCTACATAAGAGTGACTCTTACGTAGATACCCTTAAGTAAAGTGTAACCGAACTTTTTTTGTCGTGAGAGACATTGTTAAATGAACATCTATTAACTTAAACCCTGTCATTACAGACCATCCTACATGTAAGAATATTCCCACTGCATACATAAATCACTGGCGGTAGTTTGAGGTTATCTGGCCTCTTACCGTTGAGCTTTGCATTAACTTTGGCATCCTCCACAGCTTCCTGGCACAGCTCGATCCCAATCACCTTCTTTACCCTCTAGAGACAAATGTCAACGGAAATGTCAAAACTGGCCAGAACCTCCATTTTCACACCGGAAAGAATAGAAAAAATAAAATAGTGCAGATGTTGCTGTACGTGAAAGAAAGTTGGGACTTGTAATGCAAGAGTGGTCATATTCTTTGCTCAATTTCAAAAATAAACAAAATTACAAAAAAAGGTAATATGATTATGATTTCTTTTTATCTGGTACTGCCCTTAAAGTGTGTGATGAGATAAATTTCTTGGCTATCATATTGTTAATGATTTATCAGATAAGGACATCAACAGACAGATGTATGCTCAGGCTAGTGTGCTTGCACATAAATTTGTGTTCTGCTAATGTTAAGGTAGCTTTATTCAAAGCATTCTGTACACCACACTGCCCACTTGTCTTACAGAAAAAAGAACACGTAGAGACTGAATGTAGCGTATAATGATGGCATGAGACGGCTTCTAAAACAACCAAGATGGTGTAGTGCTAGTCAAATGGTTGTTAGTGTTGGTAATAAGAAACCTTATTTATCGATACGTGTAGAATGTCGGTCTCAGAAAACAGAATTATACAAGCTTTGGCCCACATTGATTTTAGCTCTGTCAGGTTGTTGACCTTTTATTCATTTATATGAATTGTATTGTATATTTATTACTAGGTTTGTAAATATTGTCATTTTTTATTGTACTATGGACCTTCCATTTGTGTCCTGAATCAAAATAATAATAATAATTATTATTATTATTATTTATTATTATTATTATTCACAAAAATGATGAGAAACATATAATACAGTTATCTATTGCTGACTCCTGTCAGTTGTAATTATCAAAACCAGGTCAAAAGGTGAATTAAGTGTGTGCGACAGACGACTAGGTCACCTTAGCCAGAGAGATGCCGATGGTTCCAGTCCCACAGCACACGTCCAGCACTGTGCTGTCCCCATCCAGCTGGGCCCACTCCCCCACAGCAGAGTACAGCACCTCTGCAGCTCCTGTATTCACCTGCCAGGACACCAACCAGCATGGATTTGCAGTGGTGGAATGTAACTAAGTACATTTACTCAAGTACTGTACTAAAGGAGAAATTTGGAGGCACTTTCTACTTCTACTCCGCTACATCTCAGAGAGAAATGTTGTACATTTCACTCCACTACATTCATCTGACAGCTTTAGTTACTAGTTACTTTACACATTAAGGATTTCAGCACAAAATATGGTTTTATTGTAAACTGAACTACCCAACAATATAACCGTCTACAAGTCCAGCTGAAATGATTAGCTGATTAATCACTTAGTTGACTGACCGAACTGTTTGGATCGTTTCCAGTTTCTAGAATGTGAGGAGGTGTCTGCATCGAGTACTTTTAATACTTTAAGTACATTTTCCTGATGACACTTATATACTTTTACTTAAAGCTACATTGTGTATGAATCGAAAATTGTGAAATTGTATATGACAACCAACTGAATATTACTTTTTAGCCCTTCCTCCTACGGTGGCCGAACCCAAAATTAGCTCTTAGTATCTCCATCGTTTACACGCAGCTGTTCTAGCCACTCCAATATTAACTTTGGTCTATCGTTTTGTCCCCTGGCATTGCCCTAAACACCTCCGAACTTCATTATCTAAAGATATAGCTACTCTGGATGGTATTGCCCTGGCCTCCAGCACCACTGTTAGAAATTTATAGAGTTATCTTTGATCAGGATATATCCTTTAATGCCAATCTAAAACAAACCTCAAGAACGGCCTTTTTTCATCTTCGTAACATTGCCAAAATTAGGAATATCCTGTCTCAAAACGACGCTGAAAAACTAGTCCATGCATTTGTTACTTCCAGGCTGGACTATTGTAATTCCCTATTGTCAGGTTGCTCAAATAAGTCTCTTAAGACTCTCCAGCTGATCCAGAATGCTGCAGCGCGTTTTCTCACAAGAACTAAGAACAGAGATCATATTTCTCCTGTATTAGCTTCTCTGCATTGGCTTCCTGTTGAATCCAGGATTGAGTTTAAAGTCCTTCTCTTGACCTACAAAGCTCTAAATGGTCTAGCACCATCATATCTAGAAGAGCTCCTAATACCCTATTGTCCCACTAGAGCACTGCGCTCCCAGAATGCAGAGTTACTGGTGGTACCTAGAGTCTCTAAAAGTAGAATGGGAGCTAGAGCCTTCAGTTATCAGGCTCCTCTCCTATGGAACCAGCTCCCGATCTGGGTTCGGGGGGCAGAAACTGTCACCTCATTCAAGAATGAACTTAAAACTCTCCTATTTGATAAAGCTTATAGTTAGGGAGTGAGGAGTTGCAGTGTTCACCTAACTGGCCCAACTGCTTCTCTTCATAATTGTTAGATTAATAATACATAACAAAGTAGAGGGAGGCAGGCCAGCCAAGCCCGATCCGGCAGGGGGAGAGTTCTAAGCCCGAAAAAGCTACCTCTCCTTATGACCTGTCTCTCTTAGTTACCTGTTATAGTTACGCTGTTATAGTTCTAGACTGCCGGGGGACTTCCTTCCTTTGACACACTGAGCTGCTCTCTCCTCTCCCTTTCTATTACTGTTACTATTACTATTTGTGTGCAGCCCGTCCCAGAAATGCTTGTTACTAATCCTAGCTTCTGGGGAGTTTACTCCCCGGAGTCCCTATTCTTTTTTCCCCCAGCGTATTTCCTTGGAGAACGTTGGCACCAAGATCCTGGTTGCAGCTGTCGCCGTGGTCCTGCTGCACTCCCTGCTGAGCTCAGCGATGCCCTGCAATGTCACGCTGCGTCCTGCTGAACCCTGCTGCTTCCCGCTACATCCAGTCACTGTTCCATTATTAATGTGACTACTATCGCCACTGTTCATCACACCCCCAACCGGCTCGTCAGACACCGCCTACCAAGAGCCTGGGTCTGTCCAAGGTTTCTTCCCAAGAGGGAGTTTTTCCTCGCCACTGTCGCACTGCTTGCTCTTGAGGGAATTAATGGAATTGTTGGGGCTTTGTAAATTATAGAGTGTGGTCTAGACCTACTCTATCTGTAAAGTGTCTCGAGATAACTTATGTTATGATTTGATACTATAAATAAAATTGAATTGAATTCTTCACGGTGCCAATAGGTGTAAGAGGGCAAAATGCGGAGGTATGTCCCTCTTTGGCTAATGTATTTTAAAGATGGAGGCGCAACATGGCGGCCGTCATTCGAGCGACTCGCTCGTATGTATTCTGAATGGCAGATTCTACGCTTACGAGAATACTTTGATTAGTTGGTGGAAGTAATTACACATGAATGAGTACATATTTGTGAAAGAACAAAGGGGGGTTTTGCTAAGAATCAACTCAAAACATTACGCAATGGAGTTTTAAGTAATATTTTCAATGCAGGACTTTTACTTGCAAACTGTTTGGTAATAGTACTTTTACTTAAGTAAAAGAACAGAATACTTCTTCCACCACTGTGCACACACACACACACACACACACACACACACACACACACACACACACACACACACACACACACACACACACACACACACACACACACACACACACACACACACACACACACACACACACACACACACACACACACACACACACACACACACACACACACACACACACACACACACACACCTGGAAGAAGGAGTGAGGAGATATTCTGAACTTTAGACCCAGGAGTTCCTCATGGATGCTGCCTTCTCCAGCCACCAGCTCACAGGGCAAGTCCTCCAGGTTAGGAGAAGTCCTGGGAAGCCCAAAAAACACCAATTCAGTGCAGTATTTATAGTCCGCTCTCTACAGTTTGTCCTGCTTATTTTTTCCTGATGCTGTCAGTCATCTTATGGGGCAGGGGGATCTCTTCCTACCTTTGACCCTCTCTAACAAAGTAAAGAGAGGTTACGCCGCTGTCTTTCCCCTCTCCCTCGGTGAAGTACTTCTTCATGGAGCGTTTTAATGCATCGACTTCCTCTTCTTCAAGTTTCTAGGGAGTCATTAACAAGTAAAGATATCAAAAAGGAGAAATCTAACCGTGTGATTCTATTATCAGAAACGGGATCGCACACAGTTGGTAAGCAGAACATGTCCTCACTAGGGCTGCACAATATATCGTTTTTTTTTGTTTTAAATCGTCATCGCAATATTAACTGGCGCAATATACATATTGCGGAAGGCTGCAACATATCGCAGTAGACACTCAGATTTTTTGTGTTAGTTGATAGAAAATAGCAGGAAATAACACTTTAAAAATAATTTTAAAATAAAACAGTCACTTTTTTAGTGGTGCCTTATATATTCAATTCAATGTATATAATATAAATAAACTAAATAAAAGTAGGTTGGAAATGATTTCCTTTTATTTGTCTTTAGTTCAACAAGCAATTTATTGTATTTTAACAGAAAACTGAAAGCAGCAGAAATGCAGAACTGAATACACTTTAATATCTCTTTATTTATCGCAATATCTTTATCGCTATATTCACAACGTTATCGCATATCGCATATTTTCCTCATATCGTGCAGCCCTAGTCCTCACCTGTGGGTTGAAGAACGCTACAGCCATGGCTTGTTTGGTCCTCGTGGTCCTCACAGTTAGCTGCTTCCAGTGTCCTTCATACGTTTCAGGACTGTACACAGAGTATGAGGTTGTCCTATATGGAAAATAGCGAGATTAAATGCCATAGTGGTAGGGGTGTAATGATACATCCATCTGGATCGATATATCGAGTCAATGATCCACGATCCGGTGTGACCGGTGCTAAGTGAAAATATCGATACATATCGTTTGTAAGATATTTTTTTACTGAAGAGCTCAGTAAAAAAAAAAAAAAAACCTACCGGTGCTAAGTGAAAATATCGATACATATCGTTTGTAAGATATTTTTTTACTGAAGAGCTCAGTAAAAAAAAAAAAAAAAAAAAAAATTGTCAAATCCTATTTTTGTTGCTTTTGAGTTGATACAAATGGAACTGTGTTAAATGGGCATACGATATCGTCTCATATGGATTGCAGGACTATTAATTGAATCAAAATTGTATCGTGGCAGACTTTAAGACATCCGCAAATATCGTATCTTTGTCCAAAGAATGGATATAATAAGTGTATTGTGATGACACTTGTGAGTTCCACCCCAAAGTAGAAGAAATGTGTCAAGTAGCAGATCAACTTTATTGATGCATTTTGTGTTTTTGATGTCTTAGACAAAGAGACGGCTGCATGAGGCAGCTCAAATGACCTGGAACTGTAAATGATTTTGTGTTGATAAGGGGCAGACATTATAAGTTTTACTTCTTTCTGCTCCTTTTCATTCATTTTAAATGCTGTTGTTGCATTTGTTTTTAAATGAATGAGATAAATAAAGGAAAAAAAAGACTTGATCTTTTAAAGTGCTCATATTATGCTTTTTTCCTTTGTGAGATAGATAGATTTTTTTTTTGTGTGCATGTTATAGGTTTACAAAGTGAAAAGCCCAAAGTCCCCAAAGGGACTTCCCATCTCCAACAGAAAACACTGTTCACAAACAGCTCTATTGTAGTCCAGCCTTTACTTCAGACACAAACGTGGTCACTTTGTAACACACGTTATAATGCTCGCCTAGCTGCTAGCATGACACGCCCTCATACTCTGCTTCTGACTGGCTAGTAGTCCTTACCTAGCTACTGAGCATGTGCGGCTCCCAACAAAGATGGAACAGAAGTGAGATGTCTCACTCTGTAGCTAAAAACGGAGAGCTCAACACACAGGGTGAAAAGAGGAGCTGCAGCAATGTGTAGTACAACAAAAACATGGTGTTTTTTTGAAAAATTAAACCATGTAAACCTATTCTGATATAACCTCTAAATACAATTATGAACCTGAAGATGAGCATAATATGAGCACTTTAAGTCTGACGTCTATGAAGAACCCCAAAGTAAAATACTGTATGTGATAGTTTGGTTTTCCATGGCCTTGCCTTGCTATGGACTGTCGTGTAAGAGTACCTGATGAACTTCTGAAACTCGCTGACCACTTTCTTGGCCTCGGCTGAGACATGGCGCGTCTCCGCCGGCCCCACCACAGCACAGGAGCCGCCTTTATATTTCCCCAGGCGGAAACCGATGGTCTTATCCTCGCCGTCTGCACCCACCGATATGAGGAACTCACACTTGTTTCTGTACTCTGTCTGCCATGATACAGGTAGAGAAATATGAACAGGATTAGGGGGATATTAGACAATTCATGCATTACTATGTGTACAACAATGGAGTTTACTTTTTTTTTTAAACTAAGATCTTAAGTGTAATGAAAAGATAAATGAATGTGTTGTACACTTACTGACAGCACATTAGGTTACTGTACTTCTTAAACATGTAGTGACAATTCTGCAAACTGGATTCTGTCTAATTTAAGACACTAATCTTTAATACAGACGTACAGTATGCATTTATGAAGGTATGATGTGTGTGTGTGTGTCAGTAGTAGGGCTGCTCGATTATGGAAAAAAATATAATCACGATTATTTCGGTCAATATTGAAATCACGATAATTTAAGACGATTACTCGTTGACTTCTGGAAAGATGTTGCAATTATTGAACTTAAAAAAAGCAGTGGAAGAAGTGAAATAAAGCAACAGTAAAAACCACAACTGTGAAATTTGCCTTCATACTTTTCCTATTTGAAGTTTATTTTTTCATTCAGAACACAAGAGAAAAGAGTTTACTTGCAAAACGTAGTGAGCTAAATAAATGTTTTTCTCGATTATTTAGTTTTTGTGATCATTGGGAGCCAAAAATCATAATCACGATTACATTTCGATTAATTGCACAGCCCTAGTCAGTAGAATGTGAAATGAGTTAAGTCATGCAGATATATACCTGTGTAGGAGATGGTCTGATAGCTTCCAGAGAACAACACATTTTGTTGTATTTCCCTTTCTGTGCAAACAGCCATGGCAACATCGCTTTGTTGGTGCTGCCAATCTCTCTGAAACAGAAACAGAGTAGCATTGATGGATATTTTGTATGGCATAACGCCCATGTAGACACAGAACTTCTTCGCAGAGTCATTCAGTAAAATATGCAATAATGCCTGAAACAATAACCTTTTGCGTGGAGGGGCGTTTAATGTGAGATTCTAAACACTATTTTAAGTGTTTTCTACAAAGAGAATAGAAAGACAGAAAAGTTATTTAATGTGGACACTGAATATGTGGGCCGTCAGGAGCTTCCGCAAACATGGTATTGGCCTTCAATGGCATATATTTGGTCAAAATCTATTTTTGATACTGTACATCAAATACAGCAGATCTGTTATGGACACATGGTATTATTACTAGTATTCATGAATGGATGGATTAGGGGTGCACGATATGAGGAAAATATCTAATTGCGATTATTTCGACTGATATTGTGATTGCGATATGATTGACGATATTGGAGGGAATGATCATCGTTTGTATCATTATTCTCCTTTTCTTCGAAAATAATTAAATGATTACAGTGTTATTTTTGAGAGGATCTGTACCAAACAAAGACTTTTTCTTTATTCTGGAGGATACGATTTGTAGGCCGGGACGTCTCTGCAACACAATTGTGCAGCCCTAGAATAATTTATTTTACCAGAAAGAGACTCATTTGAGATTTAAAAAAAAAAAATCTCTTTTTCAAGAGTGTCGTGGTCAAGACAAGCAAAGACAGCAAATCCCTTAAAGTCAACCACAATCCTGAACACATCAGGCAAAACATCTGCAGCCAGATGTGGCTGCCTCCAAGTCAGTCAACATGCACTTAAAAGCGACCAATGAGACCAGCTCAGTAAGTTTCATGGATTTCTGTAACCTGTTCCATGTAGAGAGAGCAGCAAACTCAAACGCCTTTTTCCCCCAGCTCAGTTCTAACCTTTGGAACAGACAGAAGGAAACGATCCTGGGGACGAAGATTCTAAGTCCCGAACAGATGCATATAAATGACACCACTCACTTGGCCAGCCTCTGCAGAACCCCCACCACCTCCTGCTCCTTCCTCCTCAGCTGCTCCTCATAAGGCACATTCCACAGAGGAGTCACCACGTTGGCTATCTGGACACTGAGCGCCTCCTCTTTCTCATCCCCCTCTGTTCGCTTGGATGGAGGCTGCCCTCCTGCGCTCTCTCCCTCCTCCTGCTGCTTCCTCTTCCTCTGGATGGGGTCTGCTTTGGGTTTGGCCAGCCTGACGCTCAGCACCTGGCCCTTCCACTGCATGCCGTGCACCATCTTCATGGCCTTGTCACGCTCTTCCTCGTTCTTAAAGGTGACAAAAGCAAACGTCTGCTTGCCAAACAACTTGATTTTGTGTGGGCTGAGGCTGTGTTTGGCCAGGAACTTCTTCAGGTCGTTAAAGCCGGTGAACTTGGGCAGATTCCTGATCTCCACTTTGTAGATCTCGGATGTGAAGAGGTCCTCTTTGATGTAGCGGTACATGCTGGGGTCAGAGGCTTCCTCGTTCCCCCCTTCGGCTTCGACACCAGACTTTACATCATCGTTGTTGGAGTCCAGGGGAGGCTCATCGGGCTTCTCCTCCTTTGAGGGTGGAGTGTCAGCCACTGGGCTGCCACTAACATCTGCCATCACTCTGTTGATGCTGTAAAATTAACTATCCAATTAGCAGACTGATCTCATACATTCAAAAAGACAAAACATATTTAAAAAAAAAAAAAAAACGTTTTTAAACATGTTGCCAGACACTTGGCTTTTTTCACCGATTTTAGCTGGACAGTGTGCTCAAATATCAAGCTTGATTAGGGGACATTGTAACTTTTTAACAATGGTTACAATTAACTTCAAAATCTAGATGAGAGGGCAAAAAAACAAACGTTTCCATATAAAGAACAGCTTTTATGTAAATGCAATAACTTCTACGGACTAGAGTGTTGGCTGTATGTCATGCTAAAATACTTCCACCACTTGCACTGCACACACATGTAAGCTAAATGCTTCAGTGCATGCACTGAAGTTGCGTTCTTGCCTGTTCTTGTTTTATCTATCTTTTCATATGTAACAGGTTTCCAGGTCCCTGTCGTGCTAAATACCGCCAGCGGCCATATTCAATGGAAGTCCATAACATGTTTTTCATGTAGCTTACCTTTTTATACACTTTCAATTCCACTTCTTACTAAATGTGCAGGGCGCTGCCATGTTGATTTAACCACGTGCATCGGTGAACTTTGAACTCATTTAAAGTGGCAGTCGTCATTTCAGGGCTCGAGCGTCATGTCCGTCGTTATAAGGTGAACTTATGAATTTAAAAACATGCGTTTAAAGGATTTCTGTTTCAATTTCTTTTAACCTTTTTTTTTATTATTTGTTCCTACGGGAAAATGTGACTATTGTTTTTTACTCCTGAATTTTTGTTTGTTAATAGGCCTACTATACACACTACAGCACATTATAAACTGAAAGGACAGAAGCCATTTAAGGCGAAAACTGCTGATAGTTTAAGGCATATTATTTTAAATAGCCTGAATGTACACAGAGAGACAGTGGGATAAATGGGGTCTATAGGTACAGTACAGCTTATTTTAATGTTACAAAAATCTGAAGGTACACACACCACACGTCTTTTCTTTGTTGCACATAATGGTTCACTTACGTCCTTACCTTGAGCATTTGCTTGAACCATATCTGATAAAGTTTGGCTTAACCTATTTGATAACTCTTTATGGATAGAATTATTCCAAAATGTTCACACCTCGATTAAAATGTCAGTATATTAAATCAAATATTTTTTTTGCAGTAGGTGCTGTACAAATTCACACAATTAATCAATTGGTAGAAATGTTATGATTTAAAAAAAAAAAAAAAAAAGCATTTTGTGTGATACAGGCAGTCCCAGAGACGTGAGAGGCGGTGCGCGCGCTGTCACAGTGTGGGCGCGGGCATACGTAGGAAATTCGGCGCGCGAAAGCTGTAGCAGGAAGTGAGAGCAGCCGAGGGTAACGGCGGCCAGTCTGGGTTTTGAATCTATCCAACTACTTCCATAATCTACAAACATCTACATTAATATGGCAGACCCGAAGGTGAGGCCGCGCATTTATGGTCACTTAATGCACGATGTTCGCCTCGGAATCGGAATTTTGTGGCAAACATGTTATCTTATATGTCGTAATTCGTCAAAGTTTGCAAAGGAAACTGCGAGCCAGAAATGCCGAGAATGATGTCTTTCGTGACGCTAGAAAAGCCCATTGCTATGTTTTAAAAGCCATGGGATGTAATTAAAGCTTAAGTGTATTCTGGTGGACAATTAGAAATGTCTAGTGCTAGATTTTTATACTTTTACGCATTCAGGGTTAACGTTGACGAGCTAGGAAGTACTCTGAAGTGTGTAACGTTAACGTTGGCCAGTCAGCATGTTAACAGTACCATCATACACTGATCGTTAGCTAGCTAGCTAGCTACTTAGTGCATGTGCACAACGCTGCTAACTTAACTGTCTCTGTCGTCGGGCATTTGAACGGGTTGTTTCACTGCTGCATTTAACCAGCTGGTCAAAGACATTAAGGTTACCTGGGTCCCTTGTCTTTGTCTGCCAAGCACAGCAGTTGCTAACATTTGTTGGCTAGTGTTAGCTTTAATAGCAGGGCGCTGGAGTCAGTGACTGCGTATTATCTGGCAGTCTGCAGTAACAGTGTTACATTGGGTGGAGTGCCAGTTAGCCCAAACATCATGTCACCTAAGTTCTTGTCAAATTAACTGATATTAGTTAACGACACGCACCGTTGTGCGAAAAGACAAACGATTAACGTTAGCTAGCTGTCGACTAAGGTTAGCCTACTAGTGAAAAGGCCTCGTTAACTCATGTTAGCTAGGCAACTTCACAATGAGTTGTCTTCGAAAAAAAGTTGAACTATTTAACATCAGGAGTCAAAATGCAACTGCGACCAAACTTAATATAACGGTATCCACCTTATCCATTATTCAAGCAGTGACTTTTATTTAATTAATTATACCGATATTATCTTTAACGTCACTAGCAATTTTAACGTTGTAACGTTAACATTAGCTCCCTTGCTAAGTCGCAACGACTTCAGCGGGATACACCTAAAAGTTGATAGCCGCTAGCTAGAAAAGCCGGTGAGCATAATTGGGTAGAAGTGGGGTTGCCACCCTAAAAAAGGAAAGTCTCCCGCGTTTGCCTAGTTTCGTATCCGCTAAATGAAACTGCTCCTAGCTTTACAGTTATTTGCGTATGGTCTTTTCACACTTTGTTAGAGGTCATGATCTTGCGCACTTTTGTAATGAATAGCTAGCCATCTTTATCCTGAGTTATTTTATGTGTGGAGAATGTGTGTTCTTGCCAAATTAGTACTTTACATTCAACGTGGGAACATGCAACCCGAAATAGAACTAAAGATGCTTGGCTCAGCAATAGCGATTTACTAAGGGCTTTGCCTGTTCCTGTTAACCAATGAGCTCTTAAATCCCTCCATTGAAGCATTCATGGCCTGTTGATCAATTGTCAGAAGTCACGTTCTAGTGAGTTTCAAAGAACCGCACTGACCATATGCCTAATAACTTAAACTTGCTCTGACTGTCTTACATAGATACGTTTTGCTTTGTGTTAACTCATCCATTGCTTTTAACTTTGAGGACCAGGAAGAGCCTGAAACCACTGCAGATAATGCAGAGGATTCTAATCATGATCCCCACTTTGAGCCCATCGTGTCCCTTCCTGAGCAAGATGTGAAAACATTAGAAGAGGATGAGGAGGAACTCTTTAAAATGTAAGTCATTTTAATAGTCTTTGTTCATTCGCATGTTATTTGTCACAAGAGTGGTGGGTTTCATTTGCTGATTGGTATACCGTTGTTTTTCCTAGGCGGGCTAAACTATATCGTTTTGCCTCTGAGAATGATCCACCAGAGTGGAAGGAGAGAGGAACAGGTGATGTCAAGCTGCTGAAACACAAAGAGAAGGGCACAATCCGCCTTTTGATGAGGAGAGACCGCACCTTGAAGATTTGTGCCAATCATCACAGTGAGTCAAGTTGACACAAGTAAATTAAGTGCAATTTTATATCATGACAGTATTTGTCTTGGGTTCAGAGTTTGGTACGTTTTCAGTACAGCAGGGGAAACCAAATAATTGTACAAGACCTGACTTTTTTTTTTTTTTTTTTTTTTTTTTTAAAAAAGAACATTCAACAGTATATTAAAAGAAAAATAAATAACCCAAATGGCATGTATGTAAATATATATGCTCAATCGTAAGGTTCGGAGCTGTTTAATTCCTGAACTGCCCATTGTCTTTCAAATCCTGTCTAATTTCTAAAGTACAGCTAATAGTTGTGCAACCACCAAATATACAGTGTATATGCTTATATCTAAGCCTTAACGTGTTTCTTATTCCTTCTCTTGTCATCTACAGTTATGCCTAGCATGGAGCTGAAGCCCAACGCCGGCAGTGACAGGGCATGGGTGTGGAACACACTAGCAGATTATGCTGACGAAAGCCCTAAACCTGAACTCCTGGCGATACGCTTTTTAAATGCAGAAAGTGAGTATTTATTCTACATCTAATACCAGTAGAAAGGTGGCCACAACAGTGTTTTAATTTGAAATATATAGTGATCACACTGAAGTGAGAAAGTGCTTTAAGAAGCCCATTGTAACTGTCAATAACAAAATCCCAGCAGCTTTTTTTTCTTACAGGTGTTCCTGTTTGTCAATGCATTATTATGCAGCCTCATTGGCCATCATACAACAGCATGTTGATGTGAATATACACTAACTCTTTGTTCTGTTTACAGATGCTCAGAAGTTCAAGGGAAAGTTTGACGAGTGCAAGGAGGAGGTCAAAAAAAGTCTTGATGGAACAGGTACATGAAACTTGAACTTCAGGCAAATATCTATTAAAATATTTGAAGTTGTATGATCTGCAGGTTATGGTTAGATTACATTGGTTTTCCAACATGAAAAAGTGTTAAAATGTTTCCAATTAGTTATTTAAAATATGCACTACCTAAGCAAAGAGTTCATTGGGTTACTAGGAATTGTAATCCATTTTACATGGTAACATGCCATTATTGTCAGGGCCCCTAATGCATTGCTCAGGTTTAAGTGATGTGCAGACTCACTCTGTTCTTTGCTGTTCACTCCAGCCTCGAACTTTTTCTGTCTGCTACATAAACATGCAGAATGTAACACACACTGTTTTTTCTAAGGCTAGTGTCATTATGTTCTGCTACATTACAATTCAAATGTATCACACAGTAAAACAGTTTTCTATCATGATCACATTAGCAAAGGGTCACATGGTCCACCAAAATCTTAACTTGCATATAGTGGCTGTATGAAAAGGTGGAATATTAAGACAGGGGTGTGGCGATTAAAACGTTACAATATTGTTCGTTGAGTTTAAAAGTTGTCTCGCGAGATCGGTACACAAATGCAGCATTACGTCGGTACTACTCAGGACCAAGACCAATTCACGTTAAATCAATCTGTGGCAAAGACAGGTTTCATTTGCCCTGGTGACGGACAGGCTGAGGTTTTAGGGTAAGACAAGGCAACTTTAGTTCTTTGGCACCTTTTGAGCAACATGGCAATTTAAAGTGCTTTACATGAAACATTTAAAGAGCAATTAAAATTGGTCATGAAAATAAAACAGGCTAAAAATTATAAGCTACAAGAAAAATGGTTATAGTGCAGTGTAAGAAATTAGTAATTATTTGATTGATAGGTTGTAGGGACAGGTTTGGGAGGAGAGAAGGTTAGTAATACAGGAGAGAAGCCATTTGAGTTTGTGGCAAAACCTTTCACAGTGCTCATTTTTTATTTTGTGACTTTATCCAGTCATATTTCATCATTTAAGATTTCTTTAAAATAGTGTTAAAATCTCGTTCACACCCCTATAAGACAGTGAGTTGATATGCAAAGTGAAAATAGCAGGACTGTTTTCTGTTAGAGACAAAGTTACATGCTAGGCAAGCAGAAGACATGCAACTGAGTTATGTTCAAACCGACTGTTTTTAGTTGACACATTTCACTGTTTTGCCACAGGCAACACTGATAGCGCAAACAAAGTGGCAGCAAAGCTGGAGGAACTCTCTGTAAAGGACAAGGCATCAGAAGAAAAAGAGGTCAAAAAGGAGACTGAGGTGAAAGAAGATGAGAAAAAAGAGGTGAAGGCTGAGGAGAAGAATTGAGAACCAAGAACTTGCTTTGCTGATCTTCAATATATCAGTGTTTCCTCTTTTTCTACAAAATTTTTTTTTTTTTATAATTTTTTTTTTATAAATAAATAAATTTAAAAATAAATAATAATATTTTTTTTTTTTTTTTTTATTATCTGTTTTCCCTCACTAGATCACAATTTAATTATTACATTTCCCTCTGTACTTCCATGGAATGCCACGCTTTCCATCCTTCTCATCTACAGTTCAATTTTGACAAACTGTGAAAAAGGAGGGTGGAGGAGAAAAATAATACTATGTTTTTTTTTTTTTTTTTTTTCTTTTTTTTTTATTCTGAAGCAGAGTTTGTAGGGGGAGAGGATAATGTAGCCTGCTGGTTAGCAGCACAGGGCCAGGGACCAGACATTATGGAGGTGCACTATACACATAAAAACCCATGATGCATCTCAGTGGGCCTTCTTACCCTGTCCACTGTCCATGCTTCCACTGTTAGAAACCGCAAGTGAGGTGAAGACCTCTCAGTGGATGCCTTGTAGAAGTAGTTGTTCCTTGGTTCCTTCTTTCATTAGTTCTGTTGGGAACTGACTAGAAGAGGAATCCACTCCAGGCAGTTGAGGGGCCTCAGATGCGTGCTGCAGAGCTCAGCGTCAACTGATGACTGACTGATAGGAGATCAGATGCACATAGCAAAGCTTTTCCTTTTTTGTTTTAATTATCTGAAAACCAATAAGTCCAAAGTCAACGGTTCATCATAGTTTGGTGCAGCTATTCTCTGACTTAAGTTCCTCACCAGGAAATGGAGTTTGCATTCTTTAGATCATAACATTCCCAGACTTTAAGCATGTAGAGTATATGTAACTGTGTGCCCTATCTGATCTGTGTGCTCACCACCCTCTCCTTTTCTTTCCACTAATTGAGTTGTTAACCTTGCCTCTAAAGTGCATCTAAGTGCCAGTGCATCTGTAAATACATGTATATGGATGAAATGTTGCTTTTCATTTGAACTCAAATGATTTGAAATGTTTCCTCCACCTTCGAATAAAAGCTGTCAAAGACCATGTTTGCATTCACATAAAAATCACTTGTTTCCTGGTATAGCTAATGATAAAATGTGCCAATAATGCCGCTCTATATACCAAAACAAGATTGTGTTGAGGGTTGTAGGAGTCGAAACAAGATAATGTGACTGGTTATATGCAAACTACCAATCCTACAGAGGCTTGGATTTATTTTTGACTTTTAAAATGTCAAATCAACTGTTAAGTAACATCTATGGACTATAAAAAGAATTTATCAATGTTGTGCAGGTGTTCCCCATTGTACTTTTGATTTTTATTCACAAGAATCCATCTCATTCACTCAGAGTTGGACACTTTATTTACTTAGCTCAGGTCATTGGGAAATATTTCCTCTAAACAAAAATAGGAACCCATGTACATTTATAGTATATTCTATTATAATTTTAATACATAGTGAACTTTCTATTTGGGGTTCAGAAAATAAAATCAGCTCAACAAAACAGATTCAAAATGACTGTCAGGAATGCTCCCTGACCTGCAGTGATGTCCACTCTCCCCTTCCCCCCCCCAAAACCAAAACAAAACATTGGACCAATGGCAGTAATCTTAAAGAGGAATGACATCGATAGTGTTTTTATATGTGGTCATGATAGTTTTTAGGCAACTCGGCAGCTAATGGTCTGTTCAGGTATTCAAGAAGTTCCACTGACGCCCATCAAGTTTGCCAAAAGTATTCCTGTATGCCACAGCCTTAAAACAAAATCTATGTTTAACAATTCAGAAACACATGACTTGAATAGAGTATCCTGTTACTTCACATTACGGTTTATTGTAAGGCAGCTGGGTGAGACTTAAAAGGGACACTAGACTGGCCACAAGGTTACTACAGCGAGTTTTGATAACATTCAACCTTGTCAGAAAGCAAGACTCTACCACAGCTAAAGGCCTTTACGCTGATCTTTGGGGAAAGGAATCAGAAATCAGAAAAGATCCTGTAAAAAGTGATGTATTTTCATAATCAAGTAGGATCATTTATTACCTTGTACGTTGGCCTTTCTTCCAGAACTTTCTGCTGTTAAAATGTTTACCCAGTCAGAGTTGCTCACAAGTGTCACTCCTGTAATTTGCTGCTCAATACAAAACCCTAAAGGTAGTTCTCTGTCCCCTAGGGTGCGATAGTGTTTCAACAAGCTGCATTTAATTCTGTATGAAAAGTAGCTTTTCCTCTGAAAAGGCAACAGTGGTTTATTGTTCATGCAAATATAGCTGGGCCAAAGATACCGCTTTACAGCCATGTACATTTTTTTTTTTTTCATATTTATTGGTGCAAAATATAAACAAAAACCTTCCACTCAGATATTATCAGTTCATTTTCTCGAAAGTAATACAGGTTTTTTTTTTTTTTTTATTAACAGCAAAATAAAAGTGGGGGAGAATACTGAAGCTGTTCCAGACAGCTGCTGCAAGTTGATTGATTTAACATTTTCCTTCTTCGTGATGTCACTGTGACATAGTAGTGACGTCACCCATCCACTGTCTTTAAAAAAAATAAAGGTGTGTGTATCCACTTTTGGCACTGCTCAAGGGCAGCCTCTACTGAAAGCCCCATTCTTGTCTTGGTCACAGCACACATTGGCAAGTCAATGTGACTGTTCACTAGTCAAGGATTGTGACTTTTCACTTCCTCAAATCGCATAATTACACTTCATTAGAACAAGCTAAATTTACTTTATGGATTTGACCCATTATAATGACCTCATTTTAATTACTGAATTTATAATTTATCAACAAAGAAATCCACTCAAAATAAAACACCCATTCCAGGCTTAATTGTCTGTATAAAAAAATGTATCAAACATAGCCTTTGGAAGGTTGGCTATATAAAAAGAAAAGAAAAAAACATTAAAAAATAATAATAATGAATAGGTGACCAGTCTCCATTTCTCTACACCTTTTCATCCATTCCAATCCTATGATTAACAACGTACACACTAAACAATGAAACAATGGTTCTTCATTTATTTTTTTAGACAAAACTAAAAGTTGTTTTGGTTGTTCAGGGCTGGACTCATTCTGGGCCCGTTCCAGAAAGCAGGTTTAGTGAAAACTCTTGAGTTTGTTAACCCTGAGATGAGGGAAACTCTGGGTTTTCCGTTTCAGAAAGAGAAGTCATTTAACCTCAGAGTCAGTTACTATGGTAACTGAGTCGGTGAACCTAACCTGGTTGGGAGCAGGTTTTCTTCTCTCGGTCTCCTCCGTCTGACACAGTGCTCTTTCATTTCCTCATTTATTCATTCTGTCTGTATTGGGCGCATTTTAGCGCAGTTTATCGGCATGAATAAAAATAATGATGTTGGTTTATTAACCATGTTAGGCAGACTATAAAACGTTTTTTTCTTCTTCTAAAAACATGGCATTTCCTTTTGTCGACAATCCCGTTGATGAAGACGCTGCTTTACTTTGCAGGCTGTCATATGTCGGGAGATGATATTGAATCCTCGACATTTAAATTTTCCGAACTTATTTGAGCGGTATCGTTTTTCTTCCCAGTCTGTTATGCAGCCTATAACCTTATCCGTCCTTATATCACTAACGTCACCCGTTTTGGGCATGCTCTACATCCCAGCAGATTATTTGTGTCACATTATTTTCTTTTTGAAAACTGCAGTTTTCTTTAAAGTAAAATCCACTGTAGCAAAGCGCCATCAGAAGAATGTGACTCGCTCCGAAACGTGTTTTAAACATTTTTGTAGTGTTCCCTGGACACAAACCAGTGAGAGCCATTAAAAAGGAGTGATGTAAACCCTTTGAAATAAAATATTATGAATTATAATTCTGTTAATGATGGTGCTGCAGCATCAGAATGGGATTAGTAGGCGTAGTACTTTATCGCCCGCAGTATTGCACTTAAATGAAATAGCTTATAGGTTCAATACCATTTCACCAGTAATATTAGGCTATGCTTATGATTAAATATGATACACTAGCCTATATTGGAATATACGCATTTACTCTAGCAGCAATTTTCTCCCACGCAAATTCTCTCTCTTTTGCAGCAGCTGTTGTGTTGTTTTTTAACTCGCTGTATGTGCGCATGAGTATTTCTGCCGACCCGTTGTGGTTGTTACCATGGTGAATCGTAGTATCATGGCTCCATTCATGCTGCCTTTTTTTATTGTGGTGGTGCACGCGCGTGTACCTACTCTGAGTTGATTGAACCAACTCAAATCAGCTGTTCTGGGACCGAAAACTCAAGAGTTTCCCATCTCAGGGTAAATCAACTCAGCCATCAGGGTTAGACTCCAAGTTTGTTAAACCTCCTTCCTGAAACGGACCCCAGAACTCTTGGGATGAGGTATTCTGATCTTTCAGAACGCTCAGCACTTGTGTCAAGGGTCATGTTGAAATCCGACTGAGCTTCACTACAACAAACAGAAGCCTATGATGATGTACTGCACCTTTTATGAAGGGAATACATGGGGCTAAGCTTTACTCGAGCCCTATTAATCTGAGACAAAGAAGGAGCCATTCAGCATGTGTTTATTATTTTATATCAACTAGCATCTCTGCTGGTTGCATTCATTCCTGAGAAATTTCTTTGGAATTTAACCATTAAGCAAGTCTTTCTCAATGACTTTGGAATGCAACCACCAGACATGATACGATGACTTTCCCCTCTCTATATCCCCCTTTCACACCTCACTCATCCGGTGTTGCCTCCAAATGCAGTTGGTGCTGATCCAATTGATCGGCCCTCTTATCACCTCTCAAAGCTGTACAACTCAACATGCTGGAGATGGCATGAACAGTACAAGTTAACGTGAAGCACTTTGACTTCTTTGAGATCAATTGACTCGGAAAGGACATTCGTCTCCTACAGAGGTCCGTAGTGAGGATGTCAGCGTTTAATTCATCCGTTTATCCGTGTTTTTGTTGAGCCTTCAGCGCTTTCTGGAGTAAGGTTTGTGTGACATTTGGAACAACGTACGATTCGTGACCACAGCTGAGAGACAACGGTAATAACATTAACGGTCCACTCTTACGACCAAGATGATGAGCCACAAAATGTTAACGACAAGACACTCCTCTCACACACACACACACACACACACACAACAGCCTGCAGCGGTTATTAACTGACAAACAACCCTTCCGGTACAAACGCACACAGGCATTTGGCTAGACAGGCCCACACAAGGGCAGACAGATCCTCTGATTGGACAAGAACTCCAAAACAGCGAGCGCTATGTGCCCCTGACTGGCCGTTATCTAGACTTCGCTAAAATAACAGAGACGAGAGAATCTCTTTGCAGCAGGGTGTTCGTTGTCGTTGGAGGCGGATGCCATGTCCCTGCTCACACTGATATCTCGTACGTGGTGCCTCCAACACCTGTCACCTTTTTGACGTTACTGTGGCGACTGGGACTGAGGGTGGAACCCTGGGCACTGGGGTGGCAGTCCATCTGCCCATTAACTTTCATGGCCTCTCTGAGTGGAAAGAGGGGAAAAAAGGAACATGATTCAACACCAGGAGCCAAAGAGATTAAACACAAGCCAAACAAATGAGGCTTGTGGCAACATGCAGATTAGTTGTCAGTTGACAGTTGATATTAGGTGACAGTTTGAAATGACAAAAACAGCAATATGGATGATTTACTTGAAAGGGTTCCACTTAACTTGAAGGTATCTACATAAGAGTGACGTGACACTTTCATGAACGTGTCATAAACATAAACAAGTCATAAACGTTTATGACACAACACTTCTTTTAGTATGTGTCATTTGGTTTTTGTCATGACAAGTTAGGGTTAGAGTTAGGGTTCATGTGTTCATGACTGTGTCATGTCACTCTTATGTAGATACCTTCAAGTAAAATGTTGCCCTTGAAAGTGTACTTGTTAGTGAGACAAAATGCTCGAAGGTGTTAAGACGAGTAGGTGAAAAGCATGCAAAAGAAATGAGGAGTTACACAACTTTATTCATTCGTCAAACAATACAAAAATGTATATTTTACTAGAAAGGCAAACATATAAGTCAGAACAGAACATGTAAGAATGTACACCAGACAGTACTAACCATGAATAAATGGACATAACAGTTGGACAAATACCATACACCATATACAGATGCTACACTTTGCCTCAGTTAAGGACTAGTACGCTAGTGCCCATGAATTGCTGGCTGTGTCCAGCAGAAGGAGCAGGGTTTCCATTGGGAAATACATTCAATGCCCACCAGTCCCCATTGGCTCAGTATAATGCATGCATTCCCACAGGGGGAGCGTTAGGATTCATACCTTGGGCCCCCTAGACGAGGCGCGTCTGTCCTCTCAAGAGCACTGATGTAGGAGAGTTTCTGGTGGGAGTAGGAGGGGGATCGGGGCATGGCAGGGGAGTGGGGCTGGTGGGCCGGGGAACGATAGAGGCCCTCGGGGCAAGTGGCCCTGCTCATGTTGCTGCTGTTGCTGCTACTATGATCTGTGTGCAGGGAGGTGGATGAAGTCCTAGGGGCACGACCCAGCGTGGAGCCGGCATGACGCAACACAGGGGTTCGTTGCCCGTAGCTCACCAGCCCGACCCCCATGAGGTTGTCCCTGGAGCCTCCATAGGCCGGGGGTGTTGGGCCTCTGGAGCCGGGGCCTCGAGGCCCATCTGGGTAACAAGCATTGGGGGGCAGGCCATAGCCCCCATCGAACACACCAGAGTCCTGAGCATAGCGCCCGTGCACTATCTGCCGTTTCTCCCTCTCCTCCATCTCCTTTCGCTCCTGGATGGAGGCCATGATGGTCTGGGAGAGGTTGTCGTAGCGCACCGGGGATGGGTCCCTGTCCTTCAGGTGAGGGGACTGCCTGCCCACCCCCCTGGGTTGCATCACTGGACTGAAGGTGGGGGCGACCTGGTGCCTCTGCATTTCAGGTTCTCGGATGTGGCACATTTTGGTGGGCAGGTAGGGTGAGTGGAACCCCACAGAGGGCATACCACGGTGGGCCATGCACTCGCTGGCAGTGGCTGGGGCGATGCTGGGATTGAGCAGGCTGTCATAAGACAAGCTGCCGTTACGGTTGGAGAGCGTGTTGGGCGAAAAGACGCTCTTGTACGGCGTGGAGGTGACTGCCTGCGGCTGCAGGGCTGGGAGCTGGCCCTTCTCCGGCCGGCGGTGCCCCTGCTTCAGGCTGAGAGAGCGGGAGTTGACGGGGTCAGAGTCCAGCTGGAGGGGAGAGGACTGGAAGGTGCGGTGGAGGGGAGCGTTGGTATACTCGGGCAGGTCCAGGTTCGGCTCAGAGCGGTAGTCATGACCCCGGACACCCTCTTCCAAGATGGCCGAGGTCTTCCGCTCATCTGGCATGATAATCTGAGGAGCAAACCGCAGAACGTCAAATCTTAGTGGAAATGTGAATGAAGTCCGTTTTCCTTCACCACTGCAACTTTTGAAACATGCAATAAAACGGAGACGCTAGATCGGATCCACTAGTCGTGTTGACGTCAAACGACGTGGCCCGCCTTATTCTGCCTCTGATTGGCTTACCCTGGTATTCCAACCCTAACCAATCCCCACTCCTCATGCCTAAACCTAACTACGTCAACCAGTCTAGCAGATCCGATTTAGCATCTACCGCAATAAACCCCTGGCTATTAGGGCGGAGCTACTAATCATAGCATCATAATAACGATACTACATTGAGTATGTACCTCAAATATAAGTGCCAAACAACTCATGTCTTACCTTCTCTCCAGCTGTGTGGTAGTGGACTTTAGGTATGGTGCCAAACGACGGTCTGTATTTGTACATGGCTGGAGTGGAAGGGTGGGTCTTACCAGGAAGAGAACTATCTACATCACACACACAGAAAGAAGACCAGAGTTAACGCTGCAGGTAATAGAAACCACACAATTATACAAGCTCCGACTGAAAACCAGTTCTGGGAGAAAAGAAAAGGCCTCAGAGCAGAATTCAGAGTAAAGAGAAAATAAATTGGAGTGGCTCGGCAGTCAGACCGTAAGAGCCCGTTCTGTGACTGATATGCAACAGCTGTCTATCCTTGACTGACTACCTTATCCTTGACCAAAGCATGAAACCTCTGTATGTGTCTCTAAGGGATATGCAAAGAACTCTTCCACAAATTCTTATTTGCTTTTTTTAAAAAAGGAGGCCATCCATTTAGACCGGCTGCAGTACTTTGAAGTACCAGCAGGCAGTGATAGTGCTCCATGGAAGAGCAGAGAGCGTTTTCTCCCTGATATAACACACCTGATGCTATAGAGGGAACCTGCGGTTGTACGTTCACACTATTATTGACACTTCATACTACCGAATGCAACAGTATAAAGAACACATTCCCACCACTGATTAACACCCCTAGCTGTAAACCCACCACCACAATAGGATATGTCACAGTTCCTAATGTACACAGATGGCTTCCAAAGGCAGTCAGTCATTTACTTAGTCCTGATTCTAGACCACATTCCGCTCCCATCCCTCCATGTGTCAGAGCTCCATTGCTACACGCCAGCACAAAAAAAAAAGCTGGGCATTCGTTTTGCAAAGATTCACTCTGAAATCTCCCGATTATACCACAAATCGGATGCTGATTCACTGAACAGGACTTGCCTCCTCGCTACAAATCACGCCTATTCTCCGGCCCGGCATTAAAAAAAAAAAAAAAAGGCCATTGACCTGCCACTGGGACAGACATTTATCACGCTAAACTAGAGGCAAGTCACACACTGGGACACTGGTGATGTACAGAGTGGAGTTTGGGTAATTGCTGTTTGACACCCACCCTGACAGGAAACAGAAATTCCCATGTTTCTTACCTTCGCTGGATGCCATCTGGCTCTTCAGCTGGTTGTACCTGTCAGCTTTGGGCGGCAGCGGCGGCTGGGTTTCTTTCTCGTCCAAGCCGTCCAGGCTGCTTTTGGACTGCAGGGAGGGGAGCAGGGTGTTACAAGCATCCAGAACAGGTGGGGGAACAGCAGATGAAATGGAGAAGAGCATGTGTTCGAGCTAGGGATGCACCAACTCTCACAGACGGTTGTAGGGTAGCTAAGCTGCACTAAGCAGATGCTCTACTTGAGCTTAATTTTTCTTTTTTCTTTTGTGGGTAATGGAGTGGAAATGATGAAATTATATCAGTGTTAGATTATTTTTTCTCAATAGCTCATTAATGTGTTAAAAAAAAGAAAAGAGTACTCATCTTATTAAGCATTGCACACGGTGTAAAACTAATATCCATGCAGCAGAAACAGCAATTTGTTTTATTCTTTTTCCTGACGCCTACATTATCCACAATGCAACTCGTCTGCCGACAGTTAATTCAGTGATTTGCGGTGTGTTATGCTAGTAGCAGCTAATGTAGCCTTGAGCCACTTGCCTCAAGCAGAGTTCGAGGAGCGGGCTACAGAGGTCTGGTAGGCTCACTGCTTTCTAACTCCACACCCCAAGATTTGTTTTTACATTTTTCATGTAGCCTTCAGTCAATGAGGCAATTTATAAGACTTCATGCAGCTCCCTCCGGAACCACTAAAGGATTTATACAGCTTTTTGGCATATGCAGTAGTCCTCCCCAAGACCTGTAAACAGACTTTGATGTGTAAAATTCTTGGAGATCCCCAATTTTCTATTTCACTCACTGAATTTCTCAGTTTGCAGAAAAGCTGTCACTGACCAAACCCGAACATCAGAAAATAATTGAACCTAAAGGGTTACCATTAAAGGGATAAGGGCGCTCTATTCACTGGAGCCCCTCTTTGTGCTTAAAGCTGATGAGATTATGTATTTAACAGGAACAGACAAAAACTGCTATGCCTCCTTAAAGGACCATGAATAACCTATAAAACAATTTCCAATTCTCTGCAAGTTGATTTTCAAAATAAATAGCATGAATTGAAACCAATGGCTATGGCCTCTAAATCGTTTACATTGTTTTAACTTTAAAATCCCCCATATAGACATAGTATATCCCTTTGGGGTCAAAAATAGTCACATTTATCCTCCCCCCCCCCCCATCTGTGAGTCACTTGGCATTGACGTCAAGTGTCTAATAATATTCTGCTTTAGAACATGAAATATATCTGACTTTAGTGAGCTACTGTATCCTTTTATATGCTACCTTCAGTATTTAAATAGAAAATTGGAATGTGACATGAAACTATGGGAATAAAGAAAGAGAAGATGGTTACACCCCTGCAGAAGAAGGCGTGACAGGGAAATAACAGGAAAAAAAAAAGCTTTGTAGTGACAGTGGAAAAGCTCACCTTGGAGCTGATGATGGTGCTGTGGATGCCGTTGTCGCTGATCATGATGGTGATCTGCCTCTCCGACAGGTCAGGTCTGATAAATGGGGGCTGAATTTTGACATTGGGCTTTTTCCTGGGGTCCGACGCGTACCTGCATAAAAAAAAAAAAAAAGGACAGCAGTTGGGCGCCTGATTAGCTCACCTGGTAGAGCGGGCGCCCATGTGTAGAGGTTTACTCCTCAGCGCAAAAGGCCCTTTGCTGCATGTCATTCCCCCCTCTATATCCCCTTTCATGTCTTCAGCTGTCCTGTCAAAATAAAGGCCTAAAATGCCCAAAAAATAATCTTAAAAAACTTAATTCATGTTTCAGAAAGCTCTTCTTATTCTAGCCTCACTGCACCCTGAATCTTTAGAATGTAATCTTTATTTCTAGATAAGAAATGCTCTGGGTTTACGTGCAGAAAGTGAGAGTTGAACTCTTACAACAGTGATCTGTTTGACACTCAGTACTATATTTAGCTCAATACCGAATCAATAAATTATTTCTGAATAAATATTCAGATATATTACCTGATTTATGTACTGTATATGTATGTACATCCATAAATAAAACATATGGAAATGTACACAAAAACAGCTAACATTACTAATGTTATGTTATTTCAGTACTCCTCTCCAACTTGATATACTGCACCTTGTACTCCACTATCAACCCATGTTGGCCTTCCTGAGATATACAGGGCAGAGTACAAAGGTGAAATTAGAGAATCACTTTGAGTAATCCCATTTGGCTGGTTACAAAGTTTAAAACACAACGTCCAGACAGAAACTGTGAGCATTTAAGTGAGTCTCACAGGTTTTTTTTAATTTTTATTTAGGGCTCTCAGTGTAATTTCTTTAATATTTAATAGAGTGGATGGAAGCTTGGGGAGTAAAACCTGTGGTTTATTTTCCAAGCAGTCTTTACAGATTTCAAGTAATCAAACCCTACATAAAAAAAACAATGCTGCTAAATGAATGTGACTTAACAGTCTGGTCCAACATACTTTGAGTCAATAGCTCACTAAATCAAAAACCTTCCACTAGGCACTGTGCAACAACTTAACGGCAGATGCTTGTAACCCAGCGTTTCACCCCCCACCTGATGTTTTCTCTCTGCAGTCACACTGTTGATTTTTATGGAATGGAACTCATCCCTATAGGTTGTAAAACTGGTGTTGGGGCTTTTAGCGATGCTGCGTGTTGACTAGCTTTGTGCTCTGTTTCCCATTAAATGTTGTTCTACAGAGTGATTCAATTCCCTCAGCCATCTGCCTTCCCCCAGGGTTGCTGGCTGCTTTCAGGCAATACACACCTCCCCAACCACCTCAGAGCAAGGTATTCTGTGTTATTAATTCAAGTTACATGGTGCTGCAGTGGTACTAAGGCTTGGATGCTATAGGCTTTGATGGGCCATAACCCCAGTACACATGCATATACAATATACAGTACAGGCCAAAAGTTTGGACACACCTTCTCATTCAATTGGTTTCTATATTTTCATGACTATTTACATTGTAGATTCTCACTGAAGGCATCAAAACTATGAATGAACACATATGGAATTATGTACTTAACAAGAAAGTGTGAAATAACTGAAAACATGTCTTATATTTTAGATTTTTCAAAGTAGCCACCATTTGCTTTTTTTGATAACTGCAAACCCTTGGTGTTCTCTCAATGAGCTTCATGTGGTAGTCACCTGAAATGGTTTTCACTTCACAGGTGTGCTTTGTCAGGGTTAATTAGTGGAATTGTTTCCCTTATTAATAAAAAAAGCAAAGGGTGGCTACTTTGAAGAATCTAAAATATAAGACATGTTTTCAGTTATTTCACACTTTTTTGTTAAGTAAATAATTCCATATGTGTTCATTCATAGTTTTGATGCCTTCAGTGAGAATCTACAATGTAAATAGTCATGAAAATAAAAGGAAACGCATTTGAATGAGAAGGTGTGTCCAAACTTTTGGCCTGTACTGTACATTTTACTTAAGAGATGTTTGAACTTATATATATATATATATATATATATATCATATTGTATTATATTATATCATTATGCATACATTACTACATTCCTTGTTACATTCAGTCTTAGTCATTGCAATACTGTCTACACAAATTAATTTATTATTAGGGATTTAACGATGTATCATGAATCGGTTAAAATCCATAAAAATGTGTAAAGATTACAACCGGTTGAGATCAAAACTGAATCGCGATGCATTTTTGAAACAGCCTAGGGCTTAATGTTCTTTTGATTCCACTTGTTTGACTTCAGACGACACTACGTTCCTAGTTTATTTGTTTGAAGAGATTTTATTTAATTGTTTTGATGTGGGATTTGTTATTTGGGGGCGCCCTGGTAGCTCACCTGGTTCAGCGTGCGCCCCATGTACTAAGGCTCAGTCCTTAACACAGCGGCCCGGGTTGATTCCAACCTGCGGCCCTTTGCTGCATGTCATCCCCCTTTGTCTCTCCCCTTTCCTGTCTTCAGCTGTCCTATCGAATAAAGGCCAAAAAAGCCCAACAAATAATCTAAAAATTAAATAAACTAGTGCAGTGTCCGTGCAAAATCTGTTTTTGTGTGTGTTTTAAGTAATTGTTGGTTTGGTGTGTTTGAGTGCTCTGGTCCTGCGCTGTGCTCAGTCAGTGTGCAGTGTGAGAGGGGGAGTTGCCAGGAGCTAGAGCGACAAAAGCCAATGTGTGCTGCTTTTACTGATATATATTTAACGATATCTTTTGCATTTCTAATCCAAACAACGTCAAACTTGGCACCGCACTTAATCGTGCCCGTAGCAAGACACCTGTCTTAGAGATATGTGCATAACACACACACACACACACACAAAGACAGACGTTCAAGCAATTTATAGATAGATGAATACAATTTTTGAGATAAAAATAAAATTTCAGTTTCACATTTGATAAGAGGACACATCTGCTGTTTTGCACAGTTTATATAAATGAAGGAATATGTTTCAGTCATTTGTCTGCAACTCATTCTGTTTAATAAATCGTGAGAAAATCGTATCGTGAACTTAAAATCGTGAATCGTATTGAATCGTTACATCCCTATTTATTAAATAATTATACTCCACCTTACATCTTAACTTGCACTATTTGTTTTCTTTTTGTCTCAGATTCAGATTTTGTTTTTACTTGTACTTGTGTTTTTTTGAGTTATTTAATGAGCATAGTTGTGCATGAGGCCAACAAATAACTTCAGTTATCATGTGCACATGACAAATAAATAACCTTGAAATGCATAACCATACACAAACATATTCTCTCAAGTACATAAATACAGCACTATTCATTAAAATGTGTAGGCTACGGATAGAAAAAAACAACCCTGAAAAGCAGCTACTGTGTACCGACACACACACATGCAGCATAACAAAGCATCTTACCTAGGTGCCAGGGGACTACATAAGACATACTCCACGTTGCCACAGCAACCCCTGGTGAAGGGATTTACTCCTCCACGAAACTTGCCCGTCACCTGAGGAACACAACGCCTTGTTAAGAGTCGACAGCAAAGGAAGGCCACAGTGCACACACACACACACACACACACACACACACACACACACACACACACACACACACACACACACACACACACACACACACACACACACACACACACACACACACACACACACACACACACACACACACACACACACACACACACACACACACACGTACCTGTACACACAGAGGTCCAGTGCTTGAATACAAAGAAGGTGATTCATTTTGTTGAAGCACCACATAATTACTGTGTATGGGGATGTCTGTGCTGTTCATTAGCATTTGTGTTGTGTCTTTCTCTGTGTGTCTTTACTATCTTTATTAAAGGGGTGATAGAATGCAAAACCGATTTTACCCTGTCATAGTTGAATAACGACAGTTCGGTGGGTAAATAGGACATACATAGAAGCTCAAAGTCCCACTGACACCCCTTTACTATGAAAATCTCATATTTTGAAACTGCCGCTGAAAACGGGCGAATCCCAACAAAGCTGAGTTGCTTACGCAAGCGTCTCAAAATCCGGAACCTTAAGAGAACAGTCACGCCCCAACATTTACATAGGCTACACAACTGACCTGAGATCAGGTAGTCTTCTGAATCTAGCTAGGTCACGCAGATCTCTGCTATTCCATTACAAAATTCACTTCTGAAACTTTTTTATGCGAGAAATCAACCATATAAAGCTAAAATATGGGCCGCTTTTACGGAAAAGGATGGCTAATTGCAAATTTTCTCCGACTGTGTCGGAGTTTAGTGCCGGTGTTGGTGCTGCCTGGGTTGCTACATCGCCGCCCTGACCGCAGTGTCAGCGAGCTTGTTACGCCGCAATCTTTACCGCAGCCCGCAGGTTCCAGTTAATCTTATAATGGGTATGTGTGTTGAGTTATTTAAACAAACAATCGGGGAAATAAAGCCTCTTGTCCGCGAGTCTCATTGATAGAGCCGCGGTGAGATGGAGTCCATCAATGAGAGCTAGCTAGCCTCCTCCTAACTCTGACATTCACAAAAATACATTCAATTGATATCCGAAATCGGACAAGTGTTAGCTAAGCTTTGTAAGACCTTGAGGAACCTGTAATATTCATGCCGTGACGAAATTCAAACTGTAAATATACTTTAGTTATGCGAAGTGAGCAAGCTGCGATATTTCCCAGTAATAATGAATGGGACATATAGCAAGCAGCTGCTCGTCCTACAAAGACGCTAGCCGGTTCATAAAAATGCCTTAAAATCAAATCGGACACAACGGTTAGCTTTATAAGACATTGGGGAATGATGTTATATAAGTGGCGTGTGACGAAATTCAAACTGTAAATATAATTTAGTTATGGCGACAGTGTAGCTAGCTAGCTGCGGTATTTCCCCATTGTAATGAATGGGACATATAGCAAGCAGCTGCTGGTCCTACAAAGACGCTAAGCGTTCATAGAAATGCCTTAAAATCAAATCGGACACAACGGTTAGCTTTATAAGACATTGGGGAATGATGTTGTATAAGTGGGTGCTGACGAAATTCAAACTGTAAATATAATTTAGTTATGGCGACAGGTAGTAGCTAGCTAGCTGCGGTATTTCCCCATTGTAATGAATGGGACATATAGCAAGCAGCTGCTGGTCCTACAAAGACGCCTCGCGTTCATAAAAATGCCTTAAAATCAAATCGGACTCAACGGTTAGCTTTATAAGACATTGGGGAATGATGTTATATAAGTGGCGTGACGAAATTCAAACTGTAAATATAATTTAGTTATGGCGACAGTGTAGCTAGCTAGCTGCGGTATTTCCCCATTGTAATGAATGGGACATATAGCAAGCAGCTGCTGGTCCTACAAAGACGTCTCGCGTTCATAAAAATGCCTTAAAATCAAAGTGGCGTGACGAAATTCAAACCGTAAATATATTATAGTTATGCCGGCAGCTGGCCGCGGAGCCCCGTAGTGCAGTATCCACAAAGGGTGACTTTGCGCTGGGTATGGAGCCCAGCAGGCTGCCGCTTTCTCGTCAGACTGTGTGGAGCTCCTAAAGTCCGACACGTCTTACCAAATTTGCAATTAGCCATCAAATTTTGTAAAACGGCCCATATTTCAGCTTTATATAGTTGATTTCTCGCTTAAAAAAGTCTCAGAAGTGAATTTGTTATGAAACATTGCAGTGTCTGGAATATGAGATTCTGTCGCTTCTCTAATGTATGTGTATTGGGGATTTGCTCAAACAATCAGCGCGCGTCTCTAATATGTGCGTATGGCAAGTCGCTCAACCAATCAGCGCGCAGCTCATCTAAATATTCCTGATCATACCATATTTGGAAGAAAAGCTCTTGTTACAAATAGGGCCAAAACACAGGGATGCATAAGGGCCAATAAAATATCAACCAGGCCATTTTCAGCCCAACCAATGTTACATACCCCATTAGGAGACCATAAGGAACAGTGTGAAATACCCTATATAATCATTCTATCACCCCTTTAAGGTAAAAGTATTTCTGCCCACACTCTAGCTGGACTGTATTTTTCTACCGAATGTGGCAGTTATGCACTGTGGTAACCAGAGGTTTGCTTGTCAAGATTTTTACAACTATTTCAAAGGGTCCATAAAGAAAGCACGGCTGCCAACAGTCATCACACATCCAGGTGTGAATGTCTAAGTCTGTGTGAAGCAGAGTGGCACAACTCTGTTGTTTTTCGCCGCGTAATTAAAAAGGCGAATATATTTGTGTGTTCGTTCAGAACAAGCACGTCAGCAAGCTCCTGCACTCACCTGTTCATTGGTTGTTCGCCCTCGAGCAACAAGCACCATATGGAAACCTGTGAGTCCCATGACTGGAATAAAGAAAAGGCCCGCTATACACATCACCACCAGACTGGACACAAACGTTAAAGATTAACAACGACAGTACAGGATCACAAGAACACGGCCAGATCTCCATCCACTCCTTCAGGCAGAAGTAACCACTTGCGCCGTTTTGTCCACTCAAGAAACATTATTCAGCAAAATAAAAGACTACTAACGACTGAGTTGGACAAGTGAAGAAAATATTCACATTTAAGAAGCTGAAATAAGAGAATTGTGAGAATAGTTTTTGAATGAAAAATGACTGAAATCGATTACCTAAAAATAGTTGGCGATTAATAATATAGTTGACAACTAATCGATTAATCCTTTGCAGCTCTAAAACTGAATAAACAACCGACCAAACTTTCTACTTAAAGTGCTCATATTACAGTATGCTCATCTTCAGGTTCATAATTGTATTTAGAGGTTATATCAGAATAGGTTTACATGGTTTTATTTTCAAAAAACACCATATTTTTGTAGTACTACACATGGCTGCAGCTTCTCTTTTCACCCTGTGTGTTGAGCTAGTAGCTAGGTAAGGACTACTAGCCAGTCAGAAGCAGAGTATGAGGGTGTGCCACGCTAGCAGCTAGGCGAGCATTATAACGTGTGTTACAAAGTGTGTTACGTTTGTGTCTGAAGTAAAGGCTGGACTACAATAGAGCTGTTTGGAGCAGTTTGTGAACAGTGTTTTCTGTTGGAGATGGGAAGTCCCTTTGGGGGGGGGACTTTGGGCTTTTTCACTTTGTAAACCTATAACGTGTACAAAAAAGATATATAACACAATAAAGGAAAGGGAAAAAGCCAAAACTCATAATATGAGCACTTTATTAAAACAATTAACAGGCTTAGCAGTGAGATTTCCAGCAGTGAAAGGATACGTGACAGTGGTGTGCAGGGCTGCAAGTCTATCTCGGTGGTGGAGGACGAAGATGAGGCCAAAGGAGAAAACTCCCACCATGTGGATGCTCAACGACAGCAAGAAGAGGAAGAAGTAGCGGTAGTTCCTCCGACCAATGCAGTTGTTCACCCAGGGACAGTGGTGGTCGAAGTCCTGAGGGGGGAGAGAGACGGGGAGTTACACCTCGATAGTCTACGTAAGTTATCGAGAAGGCATTAAGTTATGTGACTTATGCTTCATCTTATCACTGGAAAGGGACTAGTTTAAATCCCTTGACTAATAAGGCAAACCAAATCAGGCAACACAATGTTTTTGGTTTAGGTGAAGGGTAGTCTCGCATTGCCAGACCTTCCTCCACAGCGCTGCGGAGGAGGGTCTGACCAGTCCTCACAGCATTCCGGGATGGGAGAAAAACGTGCTCTGGTCCAATTTGCTGACTGGTGTAAAGCCTCCCAGTTGCATTTGAATACGTCCAAGACCAAAGAGCTGGTCTCTGATTTTAGACGTGGGGCTCCCTCACCCACTCCGACTCTGATAAGAGGAGAGGAGATGGAGATGGTGATGGAGTACAAATATCTCGGTCTTATCATTGACCATAAATTATCCTGGGATCAGTGTGCTGATGCCGTTTTTAAAAAGGGCCAACAACGCTTGTATTTTCTTAAGAAACTTCATTATTTTAATGTTGATAACAAAATTCGGACTCTTTTTTACAAGACCCTTGTCGAGAGTATTCTCTCCTATTGTATCGTATGCTGGTATGGACATTCAAAAATCACCCATAGGAATAAATTGGGGAAGATTGTTAAAACCTGTGGAAAAATCATTGGTAAGCAACAGGTACACCTGTACCGACTATATCTGACCAGACTGGCACAGAAGGCAGACATGGTCTGCATGGATACAGCCCATCCGACTTTCAGTGGAGTTCAAGCCGCTCCCTTCTGGTCGTGGATATAGATACACTAACGTCAGAACCAAGCGAGCAAAAAACTCATTCATTCCCATGGCAATAACCCAATTAAATAATATGTTGAGAGGGGTATGACTGGAGGAGGAATATACGTATGTGAAGTACTGTGCAGTAGTTTCATTTATTTATGACATTAGGCCTTTTAGGAAGTGCAACATACTCCTTTTTACTGTATTCTATTTATTGATGTGTGTATGTTATGTGTTAGATAAATAGCGCTGTAGATGTCTGGTTCAATGTTTGTGTCGTGGATTATGTGTCAATATGCCTGTACTGTCCAACAAATTCAGTCTCAGGGACATTAAAGTTTTCTAAGTCTAAGTCTAAAGGGCCCATATTGTAAAAAGGGTTAGGGTTAAAGAGACAGGTGCTACAACGGAGCATTTCAGACAGACAGTGAATACAAGTATATTCAGACAGACAGCATGAAAAAAAAGAATGTGTTTTTTGAACATTAAAGCATGTAAACATGTTCTAGTAGAAACCCAAAACACAAGTATGAACCTGAAAATGAGCAGAATATGGGATCTTTAACTCCAATAAACCAATACCAATATGGTGTACTGATTAAGGGTGGCATCTGAGATTCTCTGGTTGCCCTACTTTCATCAGTCGATGTGTAAATAATAATTTACATCCTCATTAAATTCTTAACCAGGTTCTTAAAAACACTCCAAAAGTCAAAAACTCAGCTTTTTTTTAAAGGAAACAGAGAGCAGGAATCCATTCTGCACCCTGTGTGTAGGTGTGTGTTAATGTCCTGATGGATGTGTGTGTGTGTGTGTGTATGTATGTATGTATATGTGTGTGTGCGCATTTGTAAGGCCAAAGTGAGAATTTGAGAGCTAATACTTATAACAGTATTTTATGGTTGAAGCTGCCAAAAGCGGATATTTATGCTGGTAATTATGATTTTAATGAGGTTTTCTTCTTTTGCCAAAAAACACAGATATTTAGAAATTATTTATATATATATTCAGCATTTGTCTCAGATTGTAATACTTGGCAGGATAGGGAATCCTTCTGAATGGATTTAAGCTACAAACAAACTGCATCTGATAACATTTCAAACATGTCAAATGCTAACAGAACAGCGTCAGATTGTTGATAAAAAGCTAATCTATCGGTCTAAAAGATGCATATTTAGATTTCAGTGCCTGTATGTATACTGAACATACAGTCTCTCTGTTTGCACATTAGTATTCACACATACACACACACCTCCACACAGTTGTCACAGACGCTGCAGTGCGAGCAGCGAGGCGGCCTGTAGAAGTGACAGGTGGCGCACCACTTCATCCGGACCTGAATGCCCTTGATCTCCACGTTCTTGTAGAGCGGCGCTCGGAAATCATCGTCCTTGTCCTCGTCCTCGTCCGCTGTGGGGAAACACACACGCACACACGGAGACACACACACACGGAGACACATTAACAAGGCACATATGCATATGATGGAGTGTGAGAAAAACAAACCCAAACACAGAGAAAAGCATAGTTTTGATTTATGATTCCATTTGACAGGGACAACAGGGGAGCACCTTAAATGAAGCTCACCCCCGCTGTTAGCTGTCTGCAGAGAGAGCAAACACTGAGAGAAATGCACATTTTTATAGACGTGACCTATTCATTCTGCTTTTAGCATTAAGACTGATTAACAAGCACACTGTGAATCATATATATGTAGAACAGAAGCAGTTTGGTTTAGACATCAGAATAGTTAAAAAAAAAAAAAGAATTGAATGGGAATTAAAGCTATAGTGCGTAGTTTAGACATGTAACTGCACCCATAATCTGTAAAGTACAGTATAAGACTACAAGTGGCTTTCCCCAACAGCCATGGTGCGACTCTGCAGTCAATCCAACTGTTAATGAGAAGCTTTGTACATGGTGCCACTTTCCTGCGACTCAGAGCTTTTTGCTTTGGAGCTGGAGTGGAAAATAAAATATATCTTCAAAGGGCACTTTCAAAGCATCTACACGGAGCTCCGACCTGAGAAAATAACTTCACAGTACAATGATAACTGCAGGGAGATCCAGGTAGCCACACACACACACACACACACACACACACACACACACACACACACACACAGAACAAGCGAAAACAAGAGAGAAACAAAAGCTAGAGCACAGAAATAACCAGTTCCATAAGCAGAGATTGCTCTGTTATTATGGCTGCTCATGTGTCTTCAAATAGATTTTAAAGGTGAACCGCCTGCCAAAGCAACAGAAACAAACAGCAGTTACGCTCGCTTCTCCCCTGACAGCTTCTTCTCTACAAATGCTCCATGCACAAAGCAGTGGCCTATTTCATACAATGTACATGTACACTTCAAAAACAACATTCAGTTTGGTTCAATTACACTCAGTTCTTGCCTAAAATTTGAATTATCTTTAGCACAGAAGAGTGAGATACTTACATCTTTATCGTCTGAATCTTTATCCAATACATTTTTAGGCTTAATCCTGTTATCACCATTCGTGTTAAATGGCAGTAATCTTCAAGTAGAATTTAAATCGTTGACACCTGCCCTGATAAAATAATTGCTCGCACGAAGATCAGGTGGAATATTATTGACATCTGAGGTTGTTATACTTCATTTTCTTTGAAATTAAGAAGCATTCTGAGGACATATCTACAAGCAGGAGAAAATCTACTGCAAGTATTACCCACCACAGCATCATTACATGTGTGTGTGTGTGTGTGTGTGTGTGTGTGTGTGTGTGTGTGTGTGTGTGTGTGTGTGTGTGTGTGTGCACGCACCAAAGTAAAATAGTTTTTTGAAGTCTTTATTTCCTCTTAATTTTTTGTTAGTTATCAGAGTGTCTTTATTAGTTTTAGTTTTACAGTAGTTTTTGTTAGGGGCAGGAATAATGTCTCAGAAGTAAGTATGTAACTACATATACATACAAAATACCTGATTGGGGAATAGCCTTTTTTTTTTTTTTTTTTTTACCTTTATTTATCCAGATAAACTGTTTGAGAACAACTTCTCATTTACAAACATGACCTGGCCAAGAGGCTACAGAAATAAATGAAAACATACTCTACAACTAAACATATACATATCATACACATAACACACAGAACAAGCAAATAAAAAATAAAAGTAGACAACAAAGAGAAAAAATAAATAGCTTAAGTATATGTGTATAAATATGATTCATGTTTATCAGCAGGAACAGGAATCGACTATGTTGTTTTGAAGATTAAGCTTAAAGGTGGAAATTGGGATCAGAGACGTAAGTTTCAGAGTATTTTGTAGTGTGTTCCAATCATGTACTGCTGCAAAGCGGAAGGCATTGCGTCCAAAGATAGTAGAAGTAGAGGGGGTACTAAACTTCATAAAATTACTTGATCTTGTGTGATAGGTGTTATGAGCAACATGAAAAAGAGATGAGGTGTCTTGCCCAAGATTGTCTTGAATATGAAGCAAAACCAATGATGAAGCCGCTGTGTGTGAAGGGAGGGCCAGCCCACCAGTGTTTAATGTTTCATCTTTGCACTAGTTCAGTGTCTGATGCGAAGCAATTACGGCACGGCACCATCTCATGTCAAGTCCGTTACATTTCTGTGGTTCAGTGTCACAAAAGTTGACAGAAATTCATGTGGTCCCTTTTTTTTCCAGTAGTGATATATTATAGCTAAAAAAAAGAAAAAATCTAAAACGGAAATGATTTCCGTTCATTTTTTTTTATTTGTATTCATTTTTTTTAATATAGTTTCAGTTCAGTTTTCGTTTTTCTCGAAGGTTTTAGTTTTAATTTAGTTTCAGTTTACTAAAAATATTTGTCACTGCTTATTTTCTTTTTAGTTTAAAAACCCCGGGTCTGAGCGTACATGCACAAGTGATAGATAGATAGATAGATAGATAGATAGATAGATAGATAGATAGATAGATAGATAGATAGATAAATAGATACTGTATTCATCCTGAGGGAAATTGTAGGCATCCAGTAGCTTAGACAACGATAACACAACAAACACATACACACATACATATATCTCACGTAAAAAATACATAAAAATCACTCACAGAAATTTAAAGCGTTAAAGGTGCGAATGTAGACTGTGTGCAATGGTGGTAGTGTAAAAGAGAACAGTGCAGGATAGAATGTAGAATGATCCCTTATGAAAGGGTAAACTGTGGATCTATATGAAGTGGGCAACTCCCACTGAGCGAGTGTGTGATGACACTTGGGCAGGATGGATGGTTATTAAAGGGGATCAAATCATTGACCTATAAGTAATAAAATGAGCACTCAGCCAGACCGTTTTTATATGTACACCGCTAATATGTACTGTAGCTGTTGCCTAGGGTAGCACACAGTATAGGGTTCAGTGTCTTGTTATGAGAAGCGTGACACGAACATCAGCTACAGCTATTGCTGAGGAACGGTACAATGACCAATGGTGGAAGAAGTATTCAGATCCTTAAAAGTACTAATACCACACTGTAAAAAAAATACTCTGTTACAAGTAAAAGTCCTGCATTGAAAATGTTACTTGAGTAAAAGTATGTAAGTATCATCAGGAAAATGCACTTAATGTGTTATGTATTAAAAGTACTCAATGCAACAACAAGAAAAAAACTCACATTTTAGAGACTGGAAACAATCCAAACTATTCTGTCAATCAACTAAGTGTTTAATGGTCTTATCATTTTAGCTGGACGTTATATTGTTGGGTAGGTTCATTTATAATAAAACGTATTTTGTTTGCAACAATCTTAATTTAAAGTAACTAGTAACTGAAGCTGTCTGAATAATGTAGTGGAGTAAAAAGTCCAATATTTCTCTCTGAGATGTAGAGGAGTAGAAGTAGAAAGTGGCGTGAAAAGAAAAGACTCAAGTGCTGTACAAGTACCTCAAATTTGTACTTAAGTACAGCACTTGAGTGAATGTTCTTAGTTACAGTTCATCACTGACAATGACTATAACTGCAACATCATATATTGTCTTTTATTATCGTTCTTGTTCTTCCACTGAGGAACACGGCAGGAAGACATCATGAGAATTCTTTGTCACTATCGAACGCCTATTACATCACACATGATGACATGCTGGCAATATAAAAATATTGTTTTCTGCTAACACTTTCTTCTAACGTCCTCTGGGATTAAACACAAATACATTTGTCTGTCATGTTCCAGTTTACAGATATAGCCTACTTTATGTTGACCACACAAGCAAAAATCCCACTCCACTTATGATAGGAAATGAAAAGAAATACATGCATTCTATGAAAACCTAATTGCTTATGCGGAGAGGCCTTTAGATCCTGCATAAGGTCAATACACCTTTTAACTAGCAGGGAAACTGAAAATGTCACTTACTGAGTTCTGCAATTTGCAAAGGCACCCAGACTGTGCAGCCTTATTAGCCACAGCCATCTCTCTCATCTGTCCATTACCTCATTTTGCAGTTTCCTCCAAAAGGAAAATGATAATAAATGTCCGCGCCATGCATCAATGACCTTAATGGGGGGAAACAAATCCTTAATACACACCAACCTTTCATTCTCACTTTTACAATCTAAATGACGGGAGTGATTCTCTAAGCAGATGCTATTTAACGGCTTTGTCAGTTCTTCATTTTTTTGTATTAAAACTTTACAGCTGGTCTGCTGCCTGCGAGATATAACACAAAGAGCTTAGAAAGCTCCCCCTCCTTCAGTGGTCTAGAAAACCCAGCAAGGCCACTGTCACCTCTGGAACCAGATTACCTAATGATTATTACACCTTTATGGGCAGGTGGAAGACAGGTGCTTATCATTTACAAGCAAATTACAAACATCCCCGAGGATGAATTCAATCATCATTACTTAACCCAGAGATAGTACTAAGGTCAAGAGGCTTCCATCAGGAGCATAAGTCAGTCCAGCTTGTTTGACAGGCCAAGCAGCTGAGAGATACTGCCTGTGGGACATGTTGACTGTTACGGGCTGTAAAGCGGAAAATAGGGTCCTGAGACGTTGGGTAGCATCGCTGCTCTGATAAATCTGGTGCTATTAAAGGTGTACCCTCTACATGACGACTCAACAGGGAGGAAACATTACTCAAACTTGTGTGCACATACATTATGACAGATACTATTATTTTTTTATTTTTAGTCAAGATAAAATTTGCACGTATTAATGTTTTTTTTTCTCTCCCAGAATTCTGTATATCTGTATCTGTAAGATATAGGAACAGCATTTGCACCATCACCATTACATTACATTTCATTTAGCTGACACTTTGATCCAAAGCGACTCCCAGTAAGTGCATTCAACCATGAAGGTAGGTACAAACTCAGAACAGCAAGAATCGCATAGAAGTACATTATCTTAAAATAAGCCAAACTACAAAGAGCCAGATCATTTAAACTATCATTTATAACCAAGGTGCAGTCGGAAGAGATGTTCTGTCAGATGATTTAGTGTTTAGATGTTGTGTCAGATGATTTAGTTTCATCAAACTTAAACTTAAACTCATTTGCACACTGACTGCATGCATACAAACCTCTGGGGTAGACACCAGGGTCCATGAAGGTTGCCAAGCTGAAGTTGGCCAAGACGAAGAGGAAGACCAGGCCATTGTAGAGGGGCACAGCGGGAGAGATCACCTTTGTCAACCAGGGGCACCTAGATACACACATTTAAAAAAGGGACAGAGATTAGGATTTTATTTCTAAATCTATCATGTGGCACTTATAGTCACACACATTTAAACACCATCGCATTTTTATCATAGGTGTGCTTTTCTGTTCTAGTCTCAGCATTAACGATGATTCCCTGACCATGCAGTGTTTCCCACACATAGACTAATGTGTGGCGGTGCGCCACACTATCAACACCGGCCGCCGCACATTGCGTTTCGTTATTGTTTTTTTTTTAAACGCTATTTAAAAACACGTTCTTCTGCATTTCCTTTCCCTGCTCTCACACACACCTCCTCCCACGGGGTTTGGTGTTTTTAGCCCCCAACGTCATCTTCCAGGCAGCACGGCAATGGTTATAGTTAGGGTTAGGGTGAGGGTTAGCTGCCTGGCGAAGTTGGAGGCTTAAAACACCATCGAGCCCACGGTGCACACAGCGTCTGTCTCCATCAAGGAGAGAAGACGGCTGGCGAAATTCACAAGTTCACGAAAGGTTGGCATCTATCTCGTGAACACCTTTTACACAATCACACATTCACAATCACCGACCTGACTCTTAGCAAGCAAGCGATTGTGCCTGCTTTAGAAAGTTAACTAGTCACAAGTTTGCGGTAAAATGCAGTTGGGTTGTCGAGGTCAAAACACTATACAGCAGCTGTGAATCAAATAAAGTTATTATAAATAATGTTATGTCATTTTTTACTCTTGCACTGAATGTTTGCTGCTTCAATCCAGAAGAGTATTGAAAAGTATTTTCTGCGACTGAAAAAGGCACGTGTTGAGGAACAGCCTGAACCGGAGGTATCAGTCTGAAACAGAGCTCAATACTCCAACCAGTGTAATTAGTTATGTTATTAATTTGTTTAACCCCCCCCCCCCCCGTGACACGGGGCGACACCCAGTGGAACGTCTCCTTTAAATTCCACCAACACTTTGCGTCAAGAATGACCTTCTCCACTGCCTGCAAGTCATAACTTAGTCAGCACTGTGAAATATTCAACTGTGGAGACAGACACCTGAATCACACCCACAGCCCTGCTCAATCACACAGACTCAAATGTCAAGACACTGTGTACCTCCGAAGGCGCTATCATTCAGCGTGTTCTTGTCTCTGCAGAGATGAAACACCGTTAAAATGAAGACGTGTTTAGGCACACTGCAAAGATCCTGCAGGTCAGAGACTCACAGAAAGAATTTATGAACGAATAAAGTATGTTGCAAGAGAGGGACAGAGGTGTTTCAAAGAGAGACCCTCGCTTTCACTTGCGTTTTCCAGCACTCTTGCCCGGCATAATGATGACTAACACACCCACGGCCACTTCTGCACACCTCATAGATACACACCATTCAAGCACGCCTCTACAGATTATTCTGACGTCGAAAAGGCAATTTCCTGGTACCCGTGCCCTGAGATCATCTTCAATCTATAGCTCCTCTTGCGCTCCGCCAGTCCTCTTTTGCTTTGTTGAATTATTCAGAGCCGTGACGTGGAGGGAGCCACTAACAGAGAATAGAGAAACGCTAACGGGGACGAGGTGGCCTCTCACACAACCAGTCTGCACTGGTCCACAGCTTTGTGAGGCCTAGCCTGGGCTCGATTCATTCTTCCAAGATATCGCTGCACCATAGCGGGACAATGCTCAGGCCAATTATAGCTGACTTCATTCAACTGAAAATGTAGCTCACGTTATAATATTCCACAATGATGTATTACAAACATATTATAAACTCATTAGAGGAAGAGATACAATTTATTATCATAAGACAATCAACAGGAAATCACACGCCATTTGTGATGTCCTTCTTTTTATGAACGCATACTGTCAGCCACACTACATATCAAACTGAAAATGACGTCCTGAGTCACAAACTTAAAAGTTTGGTCATTTAAGTTGTGTCACTTTTTTCTCTGAATACAGTTTCAGTGGTTTATTTGATGGCACGTTTTTTTCATAGATTGCATGTATTTCTTTTCACATTACTTTTGCAAGATAACAACCTCAAAGAACTTGTCAGTGGAATTTCCATTTACGCAGAGGACTGTAGTGAGTAGTACTGTGCTCTGTCATCACAGCTTGGCAGCAAGTAGACAAAGTACAAATTCTTAAAGAATTGATCAAAGAAAAGCATAAGCGTGCACTTCCACCGTCTTACAAAATCCCAATTTACTACCCTGTCTAAGGATCATGTGTTTTTGCCCACAGTGTGATACAGTCGAGCCAAAGAGAAGGAAAAAAATGGAGTGCGGCTAACAGCAACCATTTTAGGAGTCTGCGAGCAGACAGCGTGGGAGGAAAATGTGTCAGAGAAAGCCTGATTAGGGACACAGACACTGGTTAATTGAGTAGGAGTAACAAATAAACACACAGGGCTTATCAGCACAGTTTACAAGCCATTTTACTTGCTTGTGTAACGATGATACCACATCTGGTGCAGAAAAGCCTCCATCTTGTCAAAAGATCTGGATCAAGTTTATAAAGCTGAAGAGGCTTTTGCTGCCAAAAGTGAAGTAATGTAATGAGTCTGGTTGAATCCTAGCTGGCCAAAGTGGAAGAAAGGCCTGAGTTCTCCGTGGTAATTAAAATGCCTGCAAATATGAGCTGCATGGAGAGGTAACAAAGCGGGCACCCTGCAGCCAATCAGCATTTCAAACTCCAGATCAAAAGCCCCCGCACACACCCAGCACACTGTCACGACAGAAGTGTAAAGACAATATTCATGCTGAAAATCACATTTCATCTCTTGGCTGAAATAAGGAAAAGAGCAAGGGGAAAAACAAAGGATTAGAGAGGAATAATCCCCAGCTTGCTCCTAAGGCTGGCAGAGTACCACACCGTCTCCTCACTAACCTTAGTCCGATCAATACGAGGGAGACTGCTGGCACAGGGCACACCTTTCCACACAGCAGCTTTCACTTTGTCTTCATACATAAGCATTGTTAAAGTGGAAATGAGTTTTGACTCGTTGTGCAGCTTTCCCCATTTAAATGCAACTCACTTGTTTGGGACACGACATACATACATGTGATACAAGGTTTTTGATATAATGCAACTACAATAAAATGTACTCAGTTAAAGTATGACTGCAGAATTTTCAGTCCAGTCATAAACAATTGCTAGAATATTATGAAATCACGATCATGGGAAAGTCATCCGATAACTATGTCACTAATATCGCAACATACAGTCCCTTTTTTACATTCTGATATACATTTACATTCCTGCACAATGACAATAAAGTTGAATCTAATCTAATTTTCTGGACCGAGCCTATGAATATCTGATCAGCCACTGCAGCAGTAGGGGTATCTCTGGTTGGGTATTAAGATCAGAGAAAACACCAGGCTTTCTTTCATGATAACCCAGCTGTCTTTCCAAAAAAAAAAAAAAAAAGAAAAAAAAAAAAGCCTGGACATAAATCCTTATCTGCCACCCTAAAAAACACAGGCTTGAGTCTGTCGTTTAAACAAATCTGGGTGGAACACTTTGAAATGAGCCCTCTAATCCCACTGCCCAAACCTATAGAGGGAGGAAACCACTCAATGGCCTTTGTAAAGTAATTAGGTGCTTGATGAAGAGCTTAAAGCTTTCTAAAGTGGTAGGCTTGGTCTGCTGGCACAGTTGCAGCTTTAAATAGGGTTGCAATAATCAATCGCATCTACCCAGTGGTGGAATGTAACTAAGTACATTTACTCAAGTACTGTACTTAAGTAGAAAATTGAGGTACTTGAAGTCTCTTCTTTTCTATTTTATTTGATTTTCAGTTGTATTTTTGCATTTTTTTCAAAATATCGTGATACATATCGTATCGTGAACCCAGTATCGTGATACATATCGAATCGTGAGCTGAGTGTTTCGTTACACCCCTAATATATATATATATATATATATATATTTTTTTTTTACTTTTGCTAATATTTTCAATGCAGGACCTTTACTTGTAACAGAGTATTTTTTTTGTTAGTTTTACAGGATCAGAATACTTCCTCCACCACCCCATCTATAAAAAGCTGTCTAAATTCTCACTACACACCCCACATATTTGACTACTCAAATCTGCCTGTCCTTCATTTGCCTGCTTTTGGATCGGAGCAGAAACGGCAGCCTTTGAAGTTTCTCTTATCTGTTCTTTTAGTAGCTCTGGGAGGAGTGGGGGTAGGGGTGGGGGGGGGTGGGAGGAGGGCAGAGTCTGACAACCATCAAAGAGAAAATTGAGTCAATCCAGAGAATTTTGGGCACCCACAGGTAGCATTTTTCCTAGCCTCGCATTGCCAGACCTTCCTCAACGGTACTGTGGAGGATGGTCTGGCGAGCCCACAAAGCATTCCGGGATGGGAGAAAAACGTGCTCTTTTTTTATTGGCATTTCTTTAAACCAATCACAATCGTCTTGGGCGGAACATGTGTACGTTCAAAAGTAGTTTTAGTCGTTCAACAGAAAACTCAGATTGGACAGATAGTCTAGCTAGCTGTCTGGATTTACCCTGCAGAGATCTGAGGAGCAGTTAACCATAGTCCTCACAAATCCACCGGAGTTTAGAACGCCTACCCAAAGAAAGTGGACGGTAACGGGACATCCAAAAACGGACATCAGAAAAGAGTGACATCCGGCGGAATTTCCGGCAGAACGAGAGCAATCCCGGAAGTGGAACGTCGTGGATAAAGACTACACTTTTCTTAGTCCAACATTAAGGTAGACATTTTCACCAGATGCCAGTTTTGTGAAAGAAGGTAGATGGACAAATATGCTCAATATGTGTCTGAAATAATTCAGGTGTTGAATGCAGGTTTGGTGCTTAGTGACATTCATGTCAGTCAGCTGCATATCCAATTGTTTGCTTTGTGTAAAGATTCAACATTTTTCATTCTCTTGTTGATTAACTGTTTTTTAAAATATCCAAACTAGAAACACAATAGAATGACCATTTTCAGTTACAGTTTAATATGAAATACAGTAGTGCTAACTTGATTTTGAAGAATAGGAGAGGAAGTAGATTATTGAAGTAAAATTTGAATCTAAATGAAAATAAACAAATCCCAGTTCCCAGTTATTAGATGAAGAATATCTGAGAATAGTGCTTAAAATGTTTGCTAAATGACGGTTTAGAACATTTTATTTTCACAGTCAGACAACCTTTAAACTACCTCTATTGTCCACTGCCACTCATGATTGAGATAATGCTGTTTGACTAACAACATATTTCAGTACAGGAGAGTAGTCTGCAGAAAACATTAAATATTTCTGCTGTTGCTTGGCTTGGCATTCAAATGTTCAAAGTTAAAAGGCAGAATAATTTGTCGGTTGCGGTTTGTATACACAACATTCAAAGTTGGCCCCTCCTTCCCGGCTCAACAGCGGTTACAGTGCTCGCCAGCGAGTGAAAGCCAACCACAGATTCACTCGCTTTTGGAACGTGCTTACCCGTTTTGCCTTTCATTATTGACCTTTTTTCGGCGCAGCTTCTTCTTGGGTGCATGCTTATGATCAGGCACCCGGTCGCTACGTTTTTATAGAGGTTGACGCCCAGAAATGTCCCGAACACAGCAAGATAAGAAAATACATGTAGTTCTATGAGTAATGATTGAGAGGGATTATTTTTGTATGAGTCTATACATTGACTTTTTAGGAAAATCCTACTCAGTGTGCCTTTAAATATGTTTTTCTATAGGGAGGAATCCATCACGTATTATCATTAAAGCCTTATCGGACAGTACTGCCTGTGAGCATGAGTGACACCTATAGAACTCCACGATGCTGCAGGGCCACCGGGAGCACTTACAGTAATGTGTTCAGCACATCGTGAGAACAACATGTCATTGATTAGTTCATTAACACTGAACCCAGTGGGATGCACATGGGAGGCCTGTTCTGCTGCCGACTGCCTGTTGTGTATGACTTCACCTTCCAGGAAGGGAATTTTAGTTACGTTTTTGAAAATGGGAATTGTATTCCATAAGGAAATGCAGCTAGGGGAGGATTCGATTATTAGGCTTCAGCTCTGATCCGCGTGCATTATTAAGAAATCTTTTCACATTCGTGCAACCAGTCCCCCCCCCCCCGCCTCAGAAGCCCTGAACCAGCAGAAACACTGCCGAGGTTAATTTTTTGCAGATTCATCCGACTCTTCACATTCTGTCAAACCTATTTCATTCCTCGTTGGATTCATGAATGGCAGCAACGCGTACTGCTAACTCCCCTGGGACCTGCCAATCTTTCACGCAAACACATCACCGAGGCTCTGCATTCACACACTTAGCATTCCACACACACTCAAACAAACACCACAGCAGGCCTGTTGTCAGTGCACATGTGATGGTGATGTTTGCTGGAGCTGAGCAGTTTGAGGCAGAGCTGCACAGATTGAATGGGGTATCATGAAATTCAGATCCTAAGATATTCATCAGGGAAGGGTATTTTCTCTTGTTTTGCCCACTAACAGAGCACCAAAAATTACTTAGGCAGAGTTGTATATTCACACATGTAAAGTGTGCGTTTCATTTAAGTTTAGTCTTTAGTCTAAAATGTCAGAAAATAGTAACTTATTGCCCTCACAAGTATCACAACATAATTGTGTAAGTTTCATACTAGAGCTTTCAAACTAGTTGTGATGTCACAAAATCATGTTTGTATGCACGTCTTAATCTCGGATTTAAAGGAGACCTTTCTCCCTTCAGCAGATACATGTGCAAACAGCCTAGTGTCAAACTAGAAGGTGGGCTTTAAGCTTTTAAAAATATTTATTATTCATGAACAGATTTACAAATTAATACAAATTTAAGAGCTTGGGGAAATAAATCTAATCCCACTTTGGCTCTGTTTATTGATGACAGCCTCGAGGAACTGTTATTTTTTGTTTTTAAGATTATTTTTTGGGCATTTCCACCTTTAATGATAGGAAAGCAATGAAAGGCGGGGGGGGGGGGGGGCGGGAAGACATGCAGGGAATCGTCCCAGGTCGGACTCAAACCCTGGACCTTCTGCGTCGAGGCATGAACCTTGAATATGTGTTATATATGCTCTACCGACTGAGCTATCCTGGCCGCATGCCGCGAGGAACTGTTGACTTCACTGTAAGACAACAGAGCAAAGGAGGAACCTGTGCAGCTGCAGGGTATACTGTATCCCATCTGCATTTCAGCTCATAGCTCAGTGTAATTTGCGTATTCATAATTGCATAAGGGGTCCATTTGAAATTAAATAAAATGCTTTGCCCCCACACGCTGCCCTTTTGTAATTTACATATTCCTAACCCTGTTTTTCATGTTCTGTAGAAAGAGGAAAGCAGGAAATCTATCCCGTGAAGAAAAACATTTCTATTCCCTCAGCAACAAATGTAGTTTAACCGGCTCACCACAGTAAATTATATCACAGTATAAATAAGCCCAGTGAGCACTGATACTATTACAAACACTGCCTGCCTCCATACAAGCTCACGTTTCATTCCACAGCTGACACATAAAATACATTTCAGCTCGGGAAATTCATTGCAAATCTAAAATTTTATTTAAAAAATGCATGATGAACGGTCATCCAACTTAACCTGAGGGAGATTCTCAAGGTTTTTTGAAACACTGGCAGTGTAACAGTGTCATCTTTCACTGACAATGACAACATAATCTGATAAAGGATAACAACATTTTATATTCCCTGCAGAGGTGGCTTTTAATGTGGGTAGGCATTTTGTGAGAGCAGATATCCCTTTTTGCGGATCTCACTTGGTGATAAAACAAATATTTCCATTTGTTTGTGTGTGTGTGTGTCAAGAACAGCGGGTTACCTTTCTTTCCTCGGTCCTCCTCCTCACTGTCTTTGAAGTATTAAAAGAAACACACACACACGTTTTGATAATCTTCCTTTTTTTTTTTCGTCGATAAGGAATCCACAAAAGCACAAATCACACACACACACACACACACACACACACACACACACACACACACACACACACACAATGTCCTCTCACACTCCACTAAACCTGCAACAAATCAACAGCGTCTGTTCTAATAATCCAATGAAACAAATGTCAACCACTTTTTCTGATGAAAAACAGTTTGCACTGACATGTGTCCATGAACTGGCACAACAAACACACCCATGTGCATGTATTCACAAACACAGTGTGCTGTACGGGCTGGCGTGTAAGTGTAATCTCCCCAAGGGGGAATGACGCATGTGCTGCCAGTCTTTCAGGCTCCCTGTGGGAAACTGGAAACCAGTACAGTGCCATGGGTCAGTTGGAATAAATTGGGTTTATGGGGCCAAAGATACTGAGGCTTAACTAAACAAGTACAGTAAATATCTGTGGGTATTAAGACCACAGTAGCAAGGACGCTCAGCTCTGCCAATGCAACTGCTGCCTGTGTGTGTGTGTGTGTGTGTGTGTGTGTGTGTGTTTGCATGTTAAACTCTGCCAGGTTAATCCCAATCTGGATATTGGCTTCTGTAGGGGGATGAGTGCGTGGATTCAGTTAACAGAGATGCCCCTTGCTTCAAGCAACCATTGGGGCTGCTCACTCAGTTGCCAGGCTGATGTGTACGGAGGGAAAGCAATGCATTGCCCTGTGTCACATTCCCAGCCACTCTTTTTCTAAGCCCCGAGCACTGCGACCCGCATGTGTGGCCACTGTCGACAGCTTCAAGAGTTATTACTCCAAGAGTCTTCCAGTCTGCTGCGGCAGCCCGTTTTCAGGTAATTGGTTGTTGCTGGACATTAGTGTCAATGCAACAGAGACAATGAGTTGTATTCAACTCCAAAGACTCTCGTAGCATCAACCTGAACTCAGGAATCCGTTAAACTTAACTTTTAATTTATCATAGATTATTTTTAATGTTGATAATGCACGCCAAAAAAATTAAAATAAAAAATAAACACAGTGAAACTAATCTTTGCGTCTTCACGAAACATTTGGTAATGTAGGGACTATACTCGCTGGGATAGTTTGCCAACTACTAACCTAACCGCTAACACACCAGCCAGCCAGGAACATGCTAGCTCTTTTCAGTCTCCAACTCTCCCAGCTAGCTAGCTTGCTAACTGTCAGTTGCCAAGATAGTTAGTCAACGGGACAATACATTTACAGAGTTTCAGATAATAGAGTTCAGTTTTGGACTCTCCAGCTCTCTTTTCAGCCCCATCAAGACCAAATTTGCGTGTCAAAGTTCACCAAAGTCAAAGCGAAAAAGTTGCGTGGATTTACACCGCAAAGAGTGAACACACAGATCCCAGGGATTTGATTGAATTTAATTGATTTCTGATTGCTCCACATTCCACAATTTTAAATGCTGTTATAACCAGAACTTAAAGCTGAGTGTACAACAACAACAAGATACAGTAAACACATCATCCTCCAGAATCAAGCATGAACCGGTCTTAGTTTGACAAACCGTAGTGAACCACCTCCATGACAATTGTGCAATCTCCACTCGCTGACGTAGGTCTCTAGAAAAAGCTATGGGGGGGCATTGAGTTCATACAGAATGAGCTTTTACTCTCTAACAAATAAGCAAATCTAACAATAAGAAGACTCAATTCATGCTTCAAGTCCCTGATTCTTAACCAACTCATTTATCTGAAAGAAACCAGTCAGTGCACTTCTCAGTCACAGCAATGATGCCAAACTCCCCTCTGCCAGCACCCGGCCGGTGAAGACTCAGCAGTTTTTAGGAAATGAGAGATAAAAGGAACCGCACTGAACCCTCGAGGTACTCCAAAAATACAGCAGACAGGTTAACAGACCGAGAGACACAAACACACACAGACTCCCACAGGCAGAATGTACAAGTCAAATAAAACACAAAGAGTTTTAAGTAATGGGAGACAAGTTGTTGACCTTAAAGCCCATGCCTTAATGCACAATGACCCTTAGCCCAACCCCACTCTCCCCGACACAATTATGACTGTTATGGCTATTTATCTGCAAGTGCCATCTGCAGACTGCCTCCATCCACACCAGTGAGGTCAGTCCAATTCTCTTCTCCCTTCCTGCAGGAAGCCGTGGTGGAGCTGGGACTGGACAAGCACACAAACGCACACACACACACACACACAAGCTGCTCTGCAGAGAACAGAGCAAACTGCTCAGTCTGCAGCAGACACAATGTGGGGAATTTGGAGAGTGGGTCGAGGCAGATGGCCGCCCACCAAGAGCCAGGGTCTGCCTGAGGTTTCGGCCTGTTAAAAGGAAGATTTTCCTTGCCACTGTGGCATCAAATGCTTGCTCTTGGGCAGAAATGTTGGGTCTCTGTAAATTATGTATACAGTATACAGTATTATTAGTGTGGTCTAGACCAACTGTCTGTAAAGTGTCCTGATATAACTTCTGTAATGATTTGACACTATAAAAAAATATAATGGAATCAGGGATACAGTGCATATTATTAACACACATATGCAGTCCCTAAGTTTTAACTTGCATGCGTAGAAGACAAGCCTTGTGATTCAGGTTCGACTAGTCTATATACACAACGTTCTACTTCTGGGATTGCTTCGTTGCCGCCGGAAATTCTGCCGTATGTCCTTCTTTTCGGACGGATGTCCGTTACTTTCCGCTTTCTTTGTATTCTTTATGAGGACTATGGTTAACTGCTCCTCAGATCTCTGCAGGGTAAATCCAGACTAACTAAGTTAGTTACTAGACTTAGTTTTCGTCTTTGTCAATGTCTTTCATAAGGCAAATAACATCTTTCAGAGTTGACATTTCCGACCATAGAACTGTTTTATACAGTCTATGCCTAGACATATATAGTTTCTGACTGGGAACTCATAAATTCCGACATTCCATATCAAATTGAACACAACATAGTCCATGGCCCTCGTCTGGCATCATGGCAGTACCAAAAGTCGGAAGAAAGCGTCAGAGTCCTATTTGATATGACTGCGTCAGATAAAAGCAAGTGCCTTGCAGTGGAAGGTGGTAAAATAAGTGGATAATTTATTAAAGGGAAAAATCCCACAAATTTGAAAGTACATTTGAGAAGCGCACACAAGGAGGCTAACCTAACCCCAGTACAGGGCGTGGATGTATGGGTACAGGACATGGATGTATGGGTACAGGACATGGATGTATGGGTACAGGGCGTGGATGTATGGGTACAGGACATGGATGTATGGGTACAGGGCATGGATGTATGAGTACAGGGCATGGATGTATGGGTACAGGACATGGATGTATGGGTACAGGACATGGATGTATGGGTACAGGGCATGGATGTATGGGTACAGGACATGGATGTATGGGTACAGGGCATGGATGTATGGGTACAGGGCATGGATGTATGGGTACAGGGCATGGATGTATGGGTACAGGACATGGATGTATGGGTACAGGGCATGGATGTATGGGTACAGGGACATGGATGTATGGGTACAGGGCATGGATGTATGGGTACAGGGCATGGATGTATGGGTACAGGACATGGATGTATGGGTACAGGGCATGGATGTATGGGTACAGGACATGGATGTATGGGTACAGGACCAGGCAGCATGAGCGGGGGTTAATATGTGTGTTGATGCTGGGACGTCTACACAACTGTGTGAGTCGACTGACTTCAAAAAGTTCGACACTTTACTCAAACCAAAGTTCAAAACACCTGTTCATGTCTGTCTTCTTTAGTCTGTTGGCTATTTAGGGTTTTTCCTGGAACACGTCACTTACACATTCTGCACTCATTCCGGCACTTCTAGTGTTAAAGAAATGCCAATAAACCAGAGCACGTTTTTCTCCCATTCCAGACTCCTGTGTGGACCAGCCAGACCTTCCTCTGCAGCGCTGTGGAGGAAGGTCTGCCAATGCGAGACTATGGTTCGAATGATAAACCTGATGACAATATTGGAGGACTGGAGCTTATGATAACTGGTCTGAGGTAACACATAGTAAGTAAAACTTTGATTGGAACTTGGATACATTAAGATTAAAGACACGCACACACACACACACACACACACACACACACACACACACGCACACACACACACACACGCACACACAAGCAAACACACATACACGCCAAGCTATGTACAGTCATGTTTCTCTGCGGGCAGTGTTGGCATTCACTGGTGGATCAGCTGCCTGCCTGCCTTCTGGTCCTGGTGATATTTACTGTACACTCTACAACACTCATCTACCTTTCCAAAAAAACACTGATTAAATGAAATGACCAAACTGTGTTGTTTTCACAACTCAAACATGCCGTTTCCGCTAATCCACTTAATCCCATAACTAAACCCATACAATGTGTAGCACAATGGCAGTCACTAATTAAAAAAAACACAGCTACTTTTATAACTAATAATAATAATAATAATAATGTATTTTCACATTGAGAAAATTGTCCTCACAGCAAACAATCTTTCACAAAGGCTGCATAGTCATGCTAAACCGCTGATGCAGCCGGTGTCAAGCCACAGCAAATTCTGGTTGGGGTTTAAATCCACTTCTTGTTGCCGGATGCTTGTCTGCCCCTACAGAGCCCATCAGCCTAATGAACTGTTCATCAATCAGTTTAATGTACACACACACACAGGCCGTGGCTGGTACAGAGGTTGGCAGAGATGGATGGCACAAGACTCGACAGGTAATAAAACAAAGGGGGATGTCAACACATATTCCTCCTCCTTTACAGCCAAAGCTTTGAGTCAGATACCAGAAGACGGAGAGGGGTTTTGGAATCATCCTGGAGAGGCCCGTGTTGATGTAACTTATGATGCAACAACTGCTGGAAATTGTGATAAAAGTGTGATAAAATCATATGGAGGAGTCTGAAAAGAAACAAAGCCTGTTAATGCATGTTTTTCTTAGCCTGACAAGCTAAGAACTCCAAGTCTTACAGAGTCGCGGCCAAAGCAGATTCCAAAGAGCGCTGTTCGCCAGCAGCAGCATTATGTTAAGCCCGCCCACTGACTCTATACACGATGTGATTGGCCTGACTAGAGTTTGGTTTTTCCAGCTCGCAAGCCAACGGAGAGTTGCTAGACGGACCCTGGCTGCAAATTACATTTGCTGCCGCTAGGGTGCGTCTAGATTTCTAGGCTACGTTTTTCTGCTACTGTTATACAGTATATATATATATATATATATATATATATATATATATATATATATATATATATATATATGTATATGAAGGTCCCCTTGCAGCCATGTGCAAGGTCCACAGCTTCCAGACATCACTGGCTAAAACATTTCTAAGCTTCCCAGTTGCCTGTTACAACATCTTGGAATAATAGTTTGTTTATGTGCATTATTTAATTGGGCACAGATCATTTCATTACTAATTAATCCTGAGTTTGTGTTTAAATGATATCAACTCGCTACTAAGAAAAAGCCCCTGACACACACAACGCCCAATGGCATTAAGTGTCAGAAATTCTAAAAAGTCATTACCATGATGGAAACAGTAAAAGTGTCAGTGTTCTCCATGTTGGTAAGATTTTCTAAATGGACAGTTGGATAAAGAGTGTGATCAGTGAAGGAGAGACACACTAGTTTACCCTGTCATTTGGAACTACGGCCATTAAAGCAAGTATTTCTGCTGAGCAGCAGCCACTGTGGCCTTAATGTTAAAACTGAAAAGTGTAATAGTAGCACAAGAAGAAAAGAGTTAGAGAAGACAGCAAACTATAAATATTGTATTTGTTTTACTCTTCTACGTTGTTAGCAGGTTCAGATTTTACAAACAAAACACATTCTCAAACCTCATTAGTGTCAGTTAAAAATCAATAGCTAGCTAAAGTTTGCTAACAATGGCTACCATTAGCCACCATCAGACCAAGTAAGGTCCTAGCAGCAAAACCCTTGAGCAAGGGGTGTGTCTCCTTCCTTATTCCTTATTCCTTATGAACTCAATGTTTCATTAGTAAAAAAAACAATGGGTTGTACACTATCTCAAAAGTTAAATACTGTAGTCTCGCTTTCGTTGCTAAGCCTATTCTGTACCTCTGAGAATTGGTTAATGTTAGCTGATGTTCTGTTTCACCATAGGTGACAGTGACCCTCAGTAGCTAGAGCAGGGCCTCGCCCAGAACCCAGAGGTTACTGAAGCCAGCTGAGCCATAGCGGAGACCAAGCGGCTCTGGCTTTTAGCATCATTATTCCACATGCTCAACAAAACAAATAGGAGTTTTGTGGCATTGTACGGGCAGAACACACCCTTTCCTCTGTTTTGTGTGAAATATCATGTCTCCAGTAGAACATGTGTTTATGCCAAAGAGATTATGAGCCAACTATTGTGTAACTTGGCTAACCTTGCATTATAAATGAATACTGGAGAAAATATTTTGAACTTCACTAGCAGTGGGAGCAGTTAATCATCAGTCAAGTCCATCCTTGCAGCAAAGTTAGATACAATCATTAACATGCCCTTTTAAATTCACCTGCAACAGTAAGTTAAATACACCCAGATACAATGTGTTAATAGTAAACTCAGAGCATTACACACACACACACACACACACACAAAGTGAAAAAAAAAAAATTTCAGCTCCAACAAGTGCTCAGTCAAACCCAATCTCCAGGCTTGACACCTCCGGCTATTTCATTTGCAGGGATTTGGCCTTCTGCTCACCTTTAACAGATTTGCCATCATGGTAAAAGGCCATTATTGGACTTTCCCTAAAGACAATATTATGGGATATTCACAGTTGGAATATGAAATCCTTAATCCTAAGTGATTGTCCATATGTAGCTCTTAATACTGTACTTTCCAATTCAATATAGCCACTGACAGATGTGGAAAGAGATTGAATCCAGTCAGATTGAATATCTATTTAGCACAAAATACCACAGTGCACTGTGAGGAAGGCCGGTGGCAGTGTTACTGACAATTTGCTGAATATTACAAATGTGTTATTAAAATTAAAAACTCAAAAGGGACTTTTTATTATTTCCCATAGTGCTTAAAAATGCTCTGAAATTTTTTTTTGTCTTTGGTTGAATAAAATAAGGTTCTTAGGTGGTCTCTCACCACTTTATAGAGAGTTGGTATTCAGCACAAGAAGCCTTTGTTCAGGGAACTAGGTGAAACACTGCTGCCTCACAGGAATTTTAAAGTGTAGATTTACAGTATGGTGCATGTCTCCCATGTGTAGTGCATGGCCTCGGACTCAAAGGGAGGTTTCTGTGGTGTGGTGGTGGGCTCCATAATAGCCTAGCCTCCACAACAGCACACATGTCTGGATGCATTATGACAGACTAGGGCTAGGACTAGAGCCACTCTCCCACCACTGATGTCCAGATGTGCTTCCCTGTGGGTCTTGATCTGACGCCTACCATTGTAGGTGGAAAATAGCTATGGTTAACGTTAGCATAGGAGTCATTTCATTTTGTTTTTCATTTAATCCTCTTGGCCCCCTTGGTTAGCATAGGAGAGCATGTGTGTATTTTATTGTGAAGGTGTTAGATGTAGCCTTGTGAACATCAGTGGATTTTGTAAATTACCTGTGAGCTCATGGTATAAACCAATGTCAAAACGCCTTTGGTTTTATGGGGGGTTATGGACTGATCATCACCGTGAGGTTGCCATGCAAAACAGCTGAGACACTATTATTATTATTATTTTTTACCATCGAACAGAGCCAGGCTAGCTGTATCCCTTGGCTTAAATGGCTTCAGTCTTTATGCTAAGCTAAGATAACTGTCTCTTGCTTCTAATTAAATTGACAGATATGGCAGATGTATCCAACTCTTTGCAAGTGAAAGTGCATTTCCCAGTACAGGTGTGCTATACAGTAAATTTCCCTCAAACCCAGCCAGTTAGCATACGATGTAAAATCCACTTAGGACTCAGCAGAAGCTGCCAATCTGGTTGTTTCTTTGCAGTTAGTATACTATGTGTAAAAATGAATGTGGTAATAATTTATTGATGCCAAAATACAAGCAGCACCTTTAAATTCACTCAAATTCACTCACTTTCATGTAAATTGAGTCATAACAGAGTGTCAGAGGTTTAAACAGGAGAGTTGAATTAAATTAGAGCATCTTCGGATTTAAGAAGCTTTTCAGGGGGAAAAAAAACCACCATCCATTGGAACCTTTCATAAGAATCTCCTTTCTGAATTTGCGTGGATTTAAACATGAATTAACCCCATCCCCATCATGTCTTTGTGTCTGCACTGCATTGATGTACGCGCTGAACAGACGTGAAGAGATTAGCAGGACAAAATGTCCTTCACTTCAAGCTCAAACCTGCTCCGTCCCCCTCCCTTCTTCCCTCTCTCAGTTGTTCCTCTTCATCCATCATGAGCCCCGGAGCTGCGGCAGGTGCTTTCACTAAACCTCCCTCAAGAGCTCACCCCCTCCATTTCCTCCTCCTCCTCTTCTTCCAACCCTTTCTTTTTCCTCATTCATCTCGGTCTCTACGCCTCCCACTCTCTGTCCTCTCTCCTACTAAAGGAACTCATCAGTGGCCCCTTCACATCTGCAGGAATCTTAATTGTATATTGTCAAACGTGGATTTTTTATCCAGCAAGGGAGGTGATCTAGATCAGCTGAGGAGCTGCAAGGAGGCTACGCATGCACGCACACACAAATGAATGTGCAGAAACACACAAACCAAATATAAAGTATCGAGGAGCATGCTTGCACATACTTATTCACAGGAGCTCAGAGAGAGGAAAAAGCGGGATGGGAAACCTCTGAGGAGATGGAGTATGGCAGCTCTATGATATCATAGTTGCCTGCTCCTTCTCTGTTTGGATAGCTGCAGGGTTTAGGATGAAATGTGACTATCTGCTGGTCCTTTTGCAACCTTTCTAAAAGCACAGAAGACACGCAAATGTGATCTGCCGAGCCAATGCTCAGCAGGCCGCAACCATGACACGTCAGTACGGGCCGGGGCTCCACGTCCTACATGCTGCAGAGGGAAACAAAGAGTCCTATTGATTTACCGAGCTGCAACAAGACAAGACAATGGTTCCTTTTAGCAACAGAGGCTGGCAGCACTGGGCAGAATCCCACCAGTGTTCTCTGAGACCTTGGGGACAAAGGGAGGGACAGACAGAAGGTGGGAGGGTCAATAAACTTGGTTGATTTGTCTTCAATGCAAGCTCTCTAGCTCCAGCATACAGCAAGTCACAGCACAGAACGGCATGATGGCACATACATGACTGGGCACATTCACGCTAACACTAAACGGTTGCATAATTGATATTACAGCAGCATTTATTTTTTTGGAAAGCATCAACATGTTCTTTCACATCAAGTGCCAATTTACACGCCACTGCCCTGTGAGCCTTGCTTGGTTGGCCAACTTGTTGCTAGTGGACAGATGTAAATATAGGTCACTGACGTTAAACGCTCACAGGGTCAGTTACAGCGTCCTGGCTCCACCACCCCAAAATAAGAGCTCCTCTTGTGATGCACCCTCAATTGAGTGCCCATTCTTTCCAAGGGGGCATTTAAAAACCCACTGACTGAAACATAAGAGGGATGGATATGAGATAAAAGAGCTTGGGCTAAAAATGTGCACTTTGGTAATGTAAATGGTGGCACAAAGGTGGCATGCAACACAAAGGGAAAGCAGGAGATTATTCCATGTGTAAGTGGTTGATATTGGGAGGGTGGAGTTTAAGGATGGAGGATCAAAATGCCTGGTCCAGAATGAGATCTGCTATATTCTGGTTAAGTTCTGATAACAAGAGACAAATTAAAGCTGCAAGCAGCAATGAACAGGCCCTCGTACAAAGTAATTGACCGTTTGCGATGGCTGTCTAATCATAGTTATCAGCAGTAACCATAACTATGCCTAGTCGGCCTGACAAGCTTTGGATTTATCCACATATCTAAGCAGTGCCCATGGGTCTCCACAAGAGAAATATACAGAAAGTTTTTTGGATGATGTCTCTTTTTTTTTTTTAGAACAGAACTTGAAATTAAAATATGAAATTGATTAAACAGTGTGATTATCTGATCTAATGTAAGCTGCAAATGTTAGCATGCACTGCTAACTAGCTTACTACAGTACCTACATTTCTAACCAGACATTACTTCATGTTCTTATTTTCCCTTTTTATAGGGTTATCATCTTAAACATGTATGAGTCATCTAGAAAATTAAACTTAAGACTGCTATTTTGAACTAAATCAGGGAGCTTGAATCACTTCAACTAGCCACAGCTAATCAAATCTACAGTGACAGTTGTCATTTCAGATGGCAAAATTGACAGCCGCTGGCCAGAAATGAGAAGCCAATTTACCTTTGTCTGAACTTAAGGACCCATCGTTTAAAAGTATGGATAGGAAAGTAGGATTTTTCAGCGGTGAATTTGCCACTGATATCAGTGTAAACTACATACGTTACACATATGTGTATTGCTACGATGGAAAGCATGATGGGCGAAGCAACAGTAACTAACATTGGCTTGGTGAACAGTCAAATGGATATATTTTGTATTTATTTTTTTAATATATGAACCAACAACTGACTGTTGAGTCACAGCAGGAATAATAGGACGGATATTTCCAACATATCCAAATACAATTCTAAATGTGCAATGAGACAAAATAATGATTTGATTTTTCACACAAATGCTTGGGTGTGAACTCAGTTATTGCTGATAGAAACTGATTTACAGCAATTCTCCCCAAGAAAAATGAAAAGCGTAGCCAAACCTGCATTTACAGTTCAATCTTGTTCGACTCACATACCAAAGGATCTTGTGAATATCATGTGAAAAAAGGCAGGAGTTAACTTCTAAAGCGCCTGCTGCTGGCCTACTTCCTCTATTAAGGGGATTCTACTGGATGCCTCTCTCTTGACGCTCAGGTCGCGCCATCTGCTCCGGCTGCACTGGGGAGTTTATTATGACGCTGACAGCCCTGCGAATTGTGACTCTTAATGAAATTGTGGAGCAATATGTAAGGTCTGATCCGCTTAAGGGGCTGTTGAGGCCTTTCCCCCTGCCGCCGCGGCAGGCAAGAGCTGGAGAGTCAGAGCAGTGGGAGCCTAGCTGGAGCCATATGAAGGGATAAACGCTGATGTCAGGTCACCACTGATTTAATAAGGAGGACTCTCCAGGGCTGCTCCGCTGGGCTTTTACAATAACAACATATTCACATTAAGAGGGTGGGATTTCATTACTGAATTGTTAAGCGATTCCTGGACATATTTGCTGAAAGGCTCAACATAATAATGGGGAGAAGAGAGAGTTGGCAACATGTAGGAATGAAGACTGATGGCCTTTATTAAGATAAATGTATTTTGTCCCTTCACCGAATCAACGGTTACTCAGAGCACAGCCCAGAAGAAGATGAGAAGCATAAAGATTTATTTGAAAGTCCAGCGTTATGCAGAGTAACACAGAAACCAACTCATCTCCTTTGTTCCTTTCTTGCAGTTTTATGTATTACAGCTTAGACGTGATGAGCTCCAACAGCTAAGCGTTTTATTCTGGGTGATGCTCTAAGTGGTCGTTTTTGCAGGATGCTAATGAGAGAAACTAATAGTAGCCGGTGTTTACACAGAGCACTATTCAGGCCATTTAGTGTAACTAGCTCTGTTTTGTGTTTAATGTGTTTGGAAAGACTGATTCTGTCTATAAATACACATGCTGACCCAATTATAGGTAGAGTAGAGTCATCTGTGATTTTGTCGGTTTAAAGCCAGCCAAAAAAAATCCCCTTGAGTAGGCTGGGAGGGGTTAGCTAATATTCTGAAAACAATTAGAGTTGGATGTTTAAAACAATCCGTTGTGATATGTTGCAGAAGAATTTGACTTTTTTCCCTTTAGAGCATATAGTGTTGCAGGTAACAACTTCAGGTTAAAGCCAAACAAAAAAGAGAAGTAAAATAGCTTTTTATATTCTAAAATACAGGTGAGTGCACCCAAAATGCATTGAGGACACACTCACTCAAGCTATATCCCGTGGTAGTCATAAGTGTCCACATACTGTATGTACTGTACATGTTGTGAATCCAAATGCATCCCTGTGGCCACATGGAAGAACTGCCGAGCTGTATGGGGGAGTGCACATGTGCATCCTTTTATCAGGTCTCTGAAGAACTTTTCCTGAAGCCTGTGGATTTGGGGTTTTTCCACATGCTGTCATCTTTTCCCAATAATACTGACAAGAAAATCTCTATTTGGCCAAAAGGAAAGAGGCCTTGATGAGCTGAGTTAAGGAATCCACCATGGGTGAAAGGTTGAAGCCCAAAATCACCACAAAGCAAAACATTAGAAGAAAAAAATTTAACTAACTTCTTCATTGGCTTAAAGGAATAGTTTGACATTTTGGAGATGCGCTTATTCCCTCGCTTGCTGAGCATTAGATGATCCGATCAATACCACTCTCTTGTCTGTGTGGTAAATATGTAACTTAAGTCATTTCCTGGAGTTTGCACTGGTAACTTAGCAACTGCTGGTAACTAAGCAACTGGTTCTGGGCCAAGAAATAGTCCAGCAAATGACCCTCTTTAAAGCAGAAAATCAGCATTTTTAGATTAAATTTTTTTAGTGAACTAAACCGCATTGATTAAATGAGATATAACAATTAAATCAGGAGGATTTTGCTACCTTTGTGCAGTCTATATGCTAAGCAAAGTTAACTGGCTGCTGGCTGTAGCTTAATATTTACTGTACCGATATGAGAGTGGTATAGATCTTCTCATCAAACTTTCAGCAAGAAAGCAAATAAGCATATTTCCGTAAAATGTCAGAGCTAGAGTGATGGTGGCCACTAGCTTCCAGCCAATAAAATGTTTTTATTTGTGATCTGCACTAACCAACACCTTGCTAGCCTTTTTCAACCTGCCTCATTATCACAACACTTTGCCTGAGGCACCGCCTCTTGAAAGGCCAGTCACATCCCTTAATTAAACCTACATTCATCCAGATTATGCATTCTGTTGCACTTATAAACATTTGCATATGGGAGCGCACCAGTAGCTCTGCTGTTAACCAGTGATCAGCAAGCGTCCAGGATTCTACACCAGCATATCCTGGTGTCAACCCAGATAGCGAGTTCTCACACAACACAACTCCAAATGAGAGCACCAGGAATCTGCTTCACACCCAGGCAGCCATTAGGATCCAGGGCGTGAGCAAACATCCCCACGGAACCAAAATAGAGCTCTGCTTCCAACTAATCCCAGATGAACAGGTGCTTCTATTTAAAGGATCAAATCCTCTCCAATCCACCCATTGGAATCCCTCTTCCTTCTTTCCTACTCTTTGCTGTATGTCCCCCCTATTTTTCCTTCCTGGATTATGGGAGGAGAAACAAAGGCATTGAGTCCTGAATGAGCTGTGGAAATGTGCATGAGGAAAACCACTTAAGAAACCAAAGCTTTCACCACCCTTCCCCCTGAGAGAGAGAGTACCGAGGTGTTTGACTGAGCATGCTAATTTCAAATACAACGGCGAATTGGCACTTCTCATTCATTTTATTATAAAATGTTTCTGTGTCCAGTCAGTAAAACGTTTCCAATGTTAACCAGTACACCGATAAATGCTTCAAGGCCTGAAATCTACATAAGTGGTACAAGAAACATGCAAGCCAGACCTCGTTAACAAGCAGCTTGGTGGCAGAGTGTCTATGTCAGGAATAGGAATATGTTTTTTGTTTTTTTTCAACCGAGCATTTAATGTAGTATTTCTGAATGGGCTGAGTACTCCTATTGTACAAAGTTGAGTGATTAACAATCAGGGCAGCAAAGAGTGGAGATTTCCTTGATCCCGGACTGAGTAAACATCTTAGGAAAGTTCACATAGAGTGCTAGGGCAACCTGGATGACGGAAGCGGGTTGGAATCAGAGGAGGAGGAGAAGGAGGTGCTGGAAGGAAAGAAGGGGGTTACAAGATTTACTTTAGCCTCTCCTTTGTTTTCTTTGAACTCAAGACCTCTTGAATAGCTGTGAGGCCCGCCAGGCAGAGCAACACCTGGTGGACACTGAGTGACGGGACAATATGGTGCAAGTCTGGCTTTGACAGCAGCCACAAGGTAGATTGATGGCACCCTGCGAGTACGGGATCATCATGGCAAAAGAACAGTACGGCAAACCAAAGCTCTCATGAAAGCAGCTGAGTTTGAGCTTGGCTAATTATAATTTCCCCCTTGGGCCAGAAACCAATTTGTCTCGTTTTCAATACCACCAAGTTTCCCCTATCATGCTGACAGATTGGCTCGGGGCACTGTTTGAAAAGCTGTAATGAAAACAATTTTCTTCTAACAACCAGTGGGGTCTGGATTCAGCCTTGAAAAATGCAGAAAGAGTAATCCCTCCACTCCTATCGCTGTAAGTGGGTGGAGGAGCCAGAGAGCAAGCAGACATAAATTCTATTGTAGTAGTCCAACTGTGTTATGTTGTTAAAGGGGGAATAAGGTTGACAGGCCCCTGGGGCTGGTCTGGAGAGCCAGCTATTCACACAAGCACAATCACGACCTTTCCAAATATGAATTTTGTACGGCCTGTGCAGTCTTGGCTTTTGTTGCGGACACAATGTGACATGCATGGGCTGCGGCGGCTCAGCAACATACAAAAAGAAGGAAAAGGCCGGGGGCATCTGAGTATGGGACAGTGTTCTTGGCTTTCTTAAAAGCCCTTGTTTCCTTTCTGTGGCTTGACCTGATGAGTTCTCCATAAAAAAAAAAACAGAGCAGTAGCCTACATAGTGATGACCTTGGTTGGCAATGTGGGTTTTGTACTGAGGCAGCCGATTGCCCTTTATTACTAAATGTAATCATATATATTCAATATGCTTTAATATATTATGCCAACAAATTACTTTATTGTCTCCCACGAATGTTTTTTATGGTTTTATTTTTAACCTTTATTTTTATTCACTTCAGACTGAAAAAGGCATCATGGGTCACTAAAGCTTTCCAGTGAAACACAGAGAAATTCAATCATGTGTGATGTGAAATATGTGAGACTGTACTTAAGCACAGGGTGGGATGGTTTGAGCTAAATGCTAATGTCAGCATTACCTTGAACGGCAGCTGGATTGTCAGGCTTCAAGTATTGCGTTTGTGTTCGAACAACCAGCTGTTCGCCCCAATCAGCGTCCTGTGAGGCGCTACTGTACAGGCTTGGTTTAGGTGTGTGTCAAGGCCGCGACTGTTTGCTTAAAAAAAAACAGATATAAATGACAGCTTCTCAAATGGTTCTGTGTAACAACCCATCTGGCGCATAATAACAATGCAACATGCAGACATTTAGTATTATGTTGTTTGTTCACCATCTTAGCTTAGCTTGTTAGCATGCTAACATTAGCTAACTAAAACTAAACACTAAGTACACCTGAGACTGATGGGAAAATAAACCCAGGTATTGTGCAAATGAAAAGTTTGACTTGATGATTGCATTCGACCAAGAAAGTTGCCACAATTTATCTTGTGGGGAACATGAAATGGTTGTTCACAATTTCACGACAATCCACCAAATAGCTGTTGAGCTATTTCTGCCTGGACCAAGGTAGTGGACCGCTGCTAGCGTGGCTAAAGACATACAGTAACTGAAAAATAAATGCATATCAAATATGCAAAAAATAAAAGCTTGTTAGTATCTGTGGTCATACATGATACATTTTCAATACAAGGCACGTAGGAGCTAACGTACCATATAATTCTGTTAAAAAGCATGACTACACTGTCGGCTAAGCCACACTGAGGCTGTAGGCACTCATGGTTCTATGAAGTACAGTTAATAAAATCATTCTTTGAACTAACAGTTTTAAAGAACCATCTGGGAGGGAAAGTTGGGACCTATTAAAACCAAACCCATCCTAACATTCCTGGGACTGAAGATTCACTCTGACATCCAAATAACTGGATCTCATCATCAGCGAGGAAGAGTGTGGCGCTGCACCCTTCTGTGGCTTGGCAGAGATACACTCAGCACTTTGCGCCCATTCTTTCAGCTCGTTATGAATCTCAGAGACACAAAAGCCCTGCAAACGTCCACTGAGAGATGACAGAGGGACAGATAGCCAGGCGGATTGGAAACCGGTGGCGATATGAAAGAGTGGACATACTGTCATTGGGTATCAGCAGGTGTGGTGAGACTTCTCCCACCTGAGGGTGAGGAACAAAACCGTGGATTTACTGAGTGACCCTTTGATATACCTCACACAGACAGATACACATGGCTCATACAGTATTAGGGCTTTTGAGTTGCAACCACCTCACAAGCCAGGCAGTATGATGACAGAAGTGAATGAAGCATTTTAACGCTTTGTTGACTTGTTTCTTAAGTGCGAACAGACGCATGATACGCAAACTGAGCTGTATAAACGCATCTTCTGACAGAGTTCAAACTTATTCATGCAAAGATGCTAGCTAATGTGGAGAGCTTCTGTGACTAGCACTTGCATGTTACAGGCTGGCATGTTAGCCATTGGCTCAGCGTCAGTCCTAAATTTACACACAATCATGAAAAAAAATGATTATGAATGTATAACTGAAATTGTGGATTCATAAAACAATATTAAAGGATTAGCTGTGCAATCAGATATTAACGGTGTGGATTATTTCATTTCCATACGTCTGTCTGCTGACAGCAGAAATACCCAAATACCATATGTGAGTCAAGATGGGCAAAACCATGAGTAAAAAAGTAAAAAACTAAAATTTAAAGCGGATACTGTTGATCCTATCACACATTATTTATAAGGTAGTATAAATTCTGCACACAACAAACGAGCGTACCTTCGCATAATTTGTTTGTGTTCATCTACAGACAATTTATAAAATCAAACACTGTCAATTGACAATTAAATCCAAGCGTTGTAGTTTACCGAGTCAACATTCTGTGAAAATCCAGTAACAGTAGAACAATAACATTAAATGAGCTAGAGTCAATCTGGAATCCTTTAGCCATATTTCTGAATCTGTGCTACCCGTGAATTCACGTCTTGTTTCAGTTTCTCACATCTGACCAGTCTGCATGGACAACACTTTGCTCTGCTCCAGTTTGTATCAACATGACATTTGAGTACTGCCCTTTTGCAACATTATCAGTGAATGATGAGCCAGATCCATGCTGCTCTGCCCACCAGGCCTCAGACTGAACAGCATGCTCATTGTGACTACTACATCAAGCCTGACACCAGTATGTCCCATGACACTACATCAGCAGGCTAAATCTCTGATGGGAAGCAATTACCTGCAACAAATGGGACTAGGAGAGTGGCTGGTTTATAGCCACGAGGTTAAAGCATTTATTTAGGAAATCAAAGGTTTCCCACTAATGATAACAAGTATGAACAACAAATATGAGTGAAGCTTAGCTCTCCTCTCTGTAAACTCACAGAGTAGTTTCACACGACCAAGTTTGATGCAACAGGATGTAGAGGGCATCTGATCCTCCTTCCAAAGAAATCTTTTCCTCTGCCTAAACTTTCACTTACTCCTCTGGTCTTGGCAGGCATAAGGTCGGTCAAAGGGTTGGGTTTTTCTTCAGTGACTCTCTGTACTCTGCTCTGCTGTTACTTCCAGGACTTTAATAGCTCTCTCTTTCCTGCAGTAACCCGGCCATGACTTTAGCTTGCTTTGCTTTTTTACCTACCTACTTCATAGAAAGCAAAGTGTGTCTCGATATCATCTTTTTTTTTTAAAGCGCCTGATCTTGTCAGCGAACTCTTTATGACACCATCTATAACTTGAAATCACATCTCTCCCCTCCATCTTCCCCTTGTGGTACTTCTAGTTGTTAAAGTCTGGCATTCTTGACAGATAGGTGCTGTAGTTTGCTCTCGGTAAGAGTATAAGCTCACTGCCTTAAAATGTTTCAGTAAAAGCCAAAACACTTTATCTTACTCGAACCACCTCCCTTCTCGCAGAGCATGCAATACTTTAATTCATTTTCCATTAGATTTAAAGAGATTGAATCAGCAAAAGGGATTTCTTGAAGCGAAAGAAAGTGAAGTGAGCTTTTGGCTTCATGTCAGATGTCGATGGTGGAATCAAGATGGGGTGTTAAACTATTTTTTTTTTTAGCACTGCGAAAAATAAATAGATATGTAATAATTGCATCTGCAGAAGTAATGCAGATTTTCAGCGAGTATAAAAATGACAAGGGGATTCAATTCTTGTTCAATTTGTGACAGTGGCAGACAGCCAGTCATAAGAGACACACTGTGAAGTCACTACTTCAGTTGGCTAAGAGAGCTGGTGATGGTGTGTTGGGGGGGGCTATTGGCTCTTCACAAGTCACTCTCTGTGAAGAGAAATGTCATGCGATTGTAGGCCTTTGAAACTGAAATTCCTTGATCTCTTTCCGCTAACTGGCTGTACTATTAAATAAACACCGTTGAAATAACTTAACGTTCCCACTTTCCAGCCAAAGACGAGACGAGGATTATTTCTCCTGTTTACTGGCCCTGTATTGTTGTGTTGTGTTCAGCAGTTTTCTGACAGTCGCTGAGGGGTTGTGGGGGGTCAGTCTCATTCTGTCTGTAGAAAAAAAGCAGCAGAGTGCGGTATTAATTGTCCCACTGTCAGCCACAGGCACTCATCTCATCCCTGAACCATTAATCATAAAGTGAAAGGCGGGCAAAGGGTGCAGGGCCAAAATCATATATGCATGAAGGCAATTTGTAACACCAGGAATCTGATCAGGAAAAGCACATTATGGTTCCCATGCTGATGCATATTGGATCAGCAGCGTAAGATTTGCTCATTTTGTTTCTTTGAGAATCTCAGTAGAGCAACACCTTGCTCATCAGTGCATTGCAGACTAACTGGCAGGAAGGGTTTACAGTAAACACGCGTATGGGAACGCAGGATCTCATTCAAAAACGACCACAGACAGAGCGAAGCCTGTCTGTCTCCACACAACAATGCTGCCTTTCTTTTTCATTCCACATAACCTCCCAGGAGTCTGAATTATAACTAGCGCTGGTCTCTCCTGAGCCATGAATAAGACGAACAGTTCACGAGTCAGAACCTTTTTACATCCGCACCTATTGATGAGGAGAAGAGAACAGCAGCCGTTAGTGGGCGCAGCCTCCACCTCCCTCCCTCGGTTCAATGAATGAATGGAGGCTCTATTGAGCCTGGATGGTCTGTTGCTTCAACCCACAGTGGAAAATATGACGACCCAGCAGCAGGTAGGAGAAAGAGGCTTCTGGGACGGGTGGGAGGTCCCACCACCAATACTCCCACTTTACACACAGCCGCTTGTATGTCTTTGTAGATGTTTAACTGACAGTTACAACCAGAGTGACTTCGAGGTTAGGGGTTCAGCTTTGTCTCAAAATTGAGTGATTGCTCTTTGAGCACAGGCAAGACACGTGCAAATTAAGTCCCAACTTAGGAACTTATTTCAGAAACCCAGAAACATCACCCCAATTTGCACCAGAGGATCCTGGTTCTGGGGTTGTCTCTTTAGCCATGAGGCCACACCAAGACTTACTTTAGCCCAGCGTGAAAAAAAAAACGCAGCCCACTCATTCATTTGAATGAGACCAGTCCAGTGGCACAGCTATAGGCCTAGCATCTTTAAAACAAACAAAAACGGTGAAACAGTCATAAAGACTTTATAAGAGGCGGTGAATGGCAGCGATGGCTGTCTCGCAAGAACTCAGCAAAGACGGGATCGGATAATTTATGGCAAATCCAGGGTCTGTTTGCCATAATACATTACTGATGTTAAAATAAAACGAATAATCTGGCTGGTTCCAATTCAGCTCCATACTGTAGGAATTTACTTTTTTTTTAAAATGAAACTATGACATGCAAACAAAATTATGGTACCTCTAGTCATCACACAAAGGTGTAAATGATCATACAAATAGGAGAAGTATCATTCATCTGGCCACACTGGAGCCAAAACACTGTTGCACACCTATTGTTTTCTGTGTAATCTCACACACCACCAGCTTCAGGAAACATCCAGCATCAACGCACGTCATTGCTCCAGAAAAACTACTTCACTATATTTGCTTCCCAAATAACCACATCTAATCTGCTGCACCTTGACTCCTTCTTTTGTCTCTATGGTGCAGCTGGTTTGTGTTGCCTTAAACTTCCTCCTGGATCGTTCAGTGGGAAACAGTGAGGTCAAGCACACCATAGATTAGTGATTCCAACCAGGGGTACTTGTACCCTAGCCTGGTTCCGCCCTCCTACGTACTTTCGCTCAATTTTCATTTTCCTTCAGTACTCCGTCTGGGTTTGCAGTATATTCTTGGGTTTTCTCTGGTCAAATTTTTACCGGTCCAATCAGCGAACAGAGGGAGTGGCTGAGAACGATGACGTTGAGGTTGTGCGCTAGTTTGAGTTGTAGTTCAGTAATGGCGGCGGAGAAAGATGCAAGCGAAAGCCATTCGGTCCCTTGTGGCAACACTGCCGAATATCCAGAAGTTAAAGCCCGAGCAAGAACAGTCTTTGCTGAGTTGTGTTGGTGGCCATGATGTTGTGGCCCTCCTCCCCACGGGATTCGGGGAAAGTTTGATTTTCCAGCTCGCTCCGTTAGTGGTGAAGGAGTTGGCTAAGGCTAACGCTAGCGATGCTAAGCCGACGTCACGACCAAACGTTAGCGATTGGTTATGGCAGATCCAGAGTGGCTCTGGGCAGAGCCAATAGTTTTAAACTTCAACAGAGTACCCGTTTCAAGGAAGTTAACACTTGTCAATGGAGAGTGGCCAGACTCTCTGGACAAATGAAATGGACCAGAGTCTGGTAGGACCAGGCAACTTGTACCCCAGGGGTTACTTCTACTGTTGCTCATCTCACGGACCCAGCAGTTCCCATTTTTGCAAACCATACATAAATACAAGGAAAAAATATGACCTTGTTTTACACAACATTTCCATGAATCATGGATGTGTTGATGAGATAAATGAGGAAATATTAGAGGACTTAAGGAGATGTGATGTTGAACTGCATGTGCCGATGCCACTTATCCCAAATGCCCCAGCAGCAGCACGGGAGAGGAGAGACAGAAGAGCTGCATAGTCTATAGTGAGGTAATCTCAGTCTAAAATTGCAAAAATATCACCATGCATTCATAACCTCGTGATTCAGTGAGAGTGAACCCAAAACACGGAAAGTATATTTTTGTGACTCCTTATTTACATTTTGTCAAAAAGAAAAATCAATAGCAAACGTCGATCTCCTCGGCTGTGAACCGCTCCTGGCGTGTGCTCATGGATGTATTAAGAGCCTGCGCCTAGCAAATCCGCCATCATAATAGCAATCCGCCATGGAACAAGCGCGCCTGATTTGAAAGGGAATGTGAGATAACGCTCTGATTGGTTTATTGCACGTTACGCCCAAACCACACCTATGAGTAATGTAGCTACTTCAGACCAACCGATTTTAGATTTGCGCCGGGCGCAAGAGTCATTTATCCTGCTGGTAAAATAGCAACAGCGCCCAAGATCAGCCCACAAAGCTACTTATATTTGGCGTTTGATACTTGCGTTTCAGATCGTTAAAATAGGGCCCTTCATGTTGCAGTTATGTAGGAGTGCATGAAACTAGTTAGCAAGTGAGCACAGTTTAAGTTTAAACAGGTAGCTAAAAGTAATGAATAAGTGGTAGATATAAATATCTAAAAGTAATGACAGTTGAAATGATTCACTAAAAGTAATGGATAAATAGTTAAAACATTCAGCTTCACTCCAAGTACAGTAATAGTAGTAGTAGTATCATTGTTGACCAAACCAACCTTCATTTTGACTGTTCAACATGAAAAAAAATAATGAATAGTGTTATACATTTAGAACATACATTTGGAATTGATAAAGCGGTATGTGAGTTCATCTGACAGGGCTGTGGGGGTACCTCAGACCAAAAATGTAGGTAACCACTGCCATAGATAACAGGAGAAGCTTTTAGAACCCGCACATCTGCGAAGTCAAAGTCATCACCCTCCTCCTCATTAGGAATGTCCTGATCATCAAAACATGCTTGACATTCCGGTTGATGGTTGTAGACTGTCAGCAGTTGAACAAACCATATTGTTACTCTAACCAGTGACAAAAATGATTCCTATTACTGTGAGGTGTCCTCAGATAAAGCTGCATCTAGTGGGAAACTGGAAGACATTCAGTAGAACAAATATTCCCTAAAATGTTCCGATGATGAGAGAAAATGGCTTGGTAAGAAAATAACGTAGTTTAAATTAAGTTTTTGCCTCTCTCACTTTATATGAACGCAATGTTAAAAACAAGAGAATTAATATATCGTATTAACTAGAACTCATGACAACAATTGCTGCAGGTAATAAACCGCTACAGTGTAGTGCTCTGGTGCAAGCGCTCGCTCTGATTTCTGGTAGCTTCTTGGAAAACACACAGGGCCTCTTGTTTCATCTTCCTCTACTTCCATCTTCCCTCTCCTCTTTTTCCATCTACCTACACACTCTGGTTTTAATGCCAAAGGCTGAGCGAACATTTGCCCAGCGTAGAAACAAGTAGGACTCCTCTACATAGAAATAGCTCTTTGGTCAGAGAGCATCCTGACATTTTGACTGGAGGAGTACGGCAATAAATGGACAAATTTCCCACAAAAACAACAACTCACAACAACCTCGCCGGCTCTGTGAAAACCAGCAGCACCATTTCTGAGTAATTAATACACAGAGGACTAACATACAGTATGACTGTTAAAAAAAGTAGGTTAGACTGATTTGTTTGTGATATAATCGGCTCATACTGACATTTTTCTCAAAAGACCAGCCACGCTACATTTTAGTTTCCCATGATCTTAGTGCTTTTCCACACTGCCAACAAAGCATAAAATTGTCATATTTTAAGATTAATGTTATTAGCAGACACATTTGCACAAACAGTGTCAGTTATCAGCAGGTCAAATGTCAAATGTGCAGTTTTTAGCCTGCAAATCCCATATTAGTTGAAGCCTAATGGGATTACTTGAGTCCGGCTAGGCAAACGACACTACACTGCAACACACTACATTTATCTTAATCACTGCATCAACTAGCATCCTCAAACATTTTTTATATAATTTATTCAACCCCATCTTCTGCGGCTATCCATCTCCCCCAACAGTTGCACCATCCGTCCTCGCCTTACTGAGAAAAGCAAATTACTTTCCAGAGATGGAAGAGGAAACAACATGACAGGCTTTGGATCGCCCACCCTCTGTCTCCTACTACCAATCTCACATTAAAGTGACCTGTCAACTTGTGACTATAAATTGTTCTTTTTGAAATATACCCTGCCTTCATCTCAGCCATTTCCCCATCTAACACAGAGAGAGACAGAGTCTGGTCTTGCTGCAATTGTGCACAACAAAGACAATAAGAGTTTTTCCATTGAAGGCTGTAGCATATTTATAGCTGCCAAATGAAGAGGAACTTCTACTACTTCTATTTCAGTGCCATTTAACAATATGCAATCAGCACACGTTCTTGTACCGTGAGGCCCCTTCAGACGACACTACTGTACTGTAACATGCTTTGAATGTGTTTCATTTCATACTGTGTCAGAGTTAGTTCAAGGTCCCTGCCATATTTGATGGGTCCTGTGCAGGATATCACATTCAACCTTCTGGAGCGGCTACAGTAGAAATATTGATTGATTGATGTTGGTGGTGTGACGCACAGAGCACTTCAATAATCCTAAAAATAATCAGTTGCATACGACACATGGCAGCATATGTACTCTTGTGTATTGGAGCAATACACAGTTGCAACCCTTAAAGAGGTATCATTCTATCATACAGTAGAAGCCAAAAGACCCCTGAATCATTTCTAAGGTAAGTGAGTCCAACACTAAAAGGGTCGAGGGCACCAGCTATGAGTAACTGTGTAAAGTAGCTCAAAGTGAATAGTAACTAGTCTCGCATTGCCAGACCTTCCTCCACAGCGCTGCGGAGGAAGGTCTGGCTAGTCCACACAGCATTCCGGGATAGGAGAAAAACGTGCTCTGGTTTATTATTATTTTTGGTTTATTATTATTTCTTCTTTATCACAATCGTCTTGGGCCGGACAGAGCCACGGTGCTTCTGCAAAACAGCCTCAGGAAGGAGCTTGTTTTGGTGGAACATGTGTACGTTCAAAAGTTGTTTTAGTCGTGCAACAGAAAACTCAGATTGGACAGATAGTCTAGCTAGCTGTCTGGATTTACCCTGTAGAGATCTGAGGAGCAGTTAAAGGTGCCCTGCCATACAAAACCGTTTTTACTTGCATTTTTTGAAATATGCTAGGTCCATACGTGGTTGTGTTATGTTGTGAATTTGAAAATGAACTGCTACCTCCTCTGTCAGCTCTAGCCACTAAAAAGAAATAAACAGAGAAATCAGGCCAATTACAAAAGCTGGTTAGTCTGACGTGGTGTTGCCTGAGCTCATTACTATTCATCAGCTCGCCCAGTTGGGCTGGGTAAAGGATTCTGACAGCCAGGCTCTCATTGGCTAGCTTTTAGCCAATCAGATTCTAACAGCTTAACTTGTTGAATATTAATGAGAACTGGCAGAAATCGAGTCTTCCTGTAGGCTTTCTATACCACGCTAGAATGGCTTGAAACAAGGTAACCAAGGCATTTCTTCCACAACATTTGTTTTACAGAATCCATGGTAGAACTTCAGACATTACCACAAAGTAATGAAATATGTGTGGCAGGGCACCTTTAACCATAGTCCTCATAAAGAACGCCTTTTAGAACGCCAACACAAAGGAAGAGGAAGGTGAGGGAACAATCCCGGGAATGAAACGTCGTTAATATAGACTAATAAGTAACTTATAGCTGGTTTTAAACTAGTGGTGTATTAATAGGGTTGAAATTAAAGGCTGGTGAGCTATGCCCTCCTCACACCCTTGATTTCCTGGCAACAAATGCTGCACAAACTAACTTTAGGTAGGTTTATCTTACACTGCTTTCATGCTGCCAAAGGTAGTGTTTCCTTTATTCCTAAAACCACCCTTACTAAATATGTACACCCTCTAATGAAGGCACTTTGGATAAAAGCAGTACATTACAGCACCGGCAGAGTGCCTACATATTTGGTATGGGTTGTTCGGATAAAAGCATCCATTAAATAGCTGATAATATTATATAAAGCAGCAGAATGTGCTGATACAATGGGCGGTAATAGGAATGTAATCGGTGTGCTGTGATTATGTGGAGCCAGGCGTCCCATCCTGCAGGGATTAGTCAGGGAAAACTAGACCCCGTGTTCACTGTCACCTTGCCATGACTTCACACCTTTTTAAACCTGTGAAAGGTCACAGATCAGTTCACAGTTCACACACACACACACACACACACACACACACACACACACACACACACACACACACACACACACACACGCTACGACAATAATTCATTCCAGACCCATGAAAGAAGGTGTCAGTCTCTATTATTAAAAGTAAAGCAGTGGATTGAAAAGAACTAAGTGCAGTTAAAAAGTCTTCCAATTTACAAAGAGCGGCAATCAATTAGCTGTTTCAATGGCAGCCATTTCAATGCATTACCAGGTTTCACTAAAGACCCAATAAGTGATTAGAAACCCATCCAATATCATCACTTTAAATGGGGTTAACGTGGAGCTTTGGAAATAAAATCTATTATGTAGCAGAAACAAAAAGGTCATCATTCCAGCTCAACACCTGCTGTAAGGTTTTCTTTTTGTACACGGGGGAAACACAAAGCGTAATTGTGACAGTCTCTTGGTGATTGTTTAAATATGGTGTGAGTTCCCCACCCCCCTCCCCTTGAGAAACCTAATTTCCTCTGTGCGACACGAAAGATTTGAACTGCTGTTTTGTGCCTCGCAGGAACAAAGTGTTGGCTTGGGAGCAACATTATCTTATTCATGCAGTGAAGTACGGGACGAAATGTTACAACAACCAGCTGCGTTTTACTGTTCTACCCTGCTCTGCATACAGCGTTCTCCAGCTGCCACTGTTTTTCCAGGAGACTCAGTTTATACATGATAACTAGCCACTGACGACTCTGTGTGTGTGTGTGTGTGAGTGAATGTATAAGCATGCCTTGGGGCAGGTGTGTTAGGGGGTGCGAGCATCAGCAGTTATGGCTGTGCCTCCCAGGCTGGGCGTAAGCCTCCTGCCATTGGCTGATCAAGCTTTGTCTAGAGCTTTCAACCACATAAATATTCCGGACAAAGCTAGTAAGTGGACCTTGAGTTCAGATTTGTTTTTTTCAAACCATTTTGTCAAACCTTTCAGTTAAGAAACGGTACTTGTACTTAAGCAGACTGATCTCATAAAGTGGCGTATGTATGACACGCCAATTTGTGTTTTTGTCGTTTACATCCGCTGGATACAGCGTAGACATACACGTGGATAGCTCAAAATGCGTACAGATAACACGCCATTTGGCTTTAGGAAAGTGCCGTGTATGTTTACGCAAAGTTATGATGCCATGTTGACTTAAGATATTATGTTATGTGGTGATGGTGCCTAATGTATCTCAAATTTCGAGCTTTGGAATACTGAAATCCCAGCTAATAGTACAGTTCAATTCAATACATTTACTACATGCATAGGGACAGGTGTGTGTGGGTGTTAAAGGTATAAAAAGTGCATCAGCCTGGATGGTGGTCTCTAGAAGGAGACACGGCTCCAGCAGAGCCCTGATCCTCACCTCCTGAGTCAGTATCCGGTGTTGGGATCCGGGCATCTACCAGCGGTGGCATAATGCAAGCCTCATTAGGCCCTGGCATAAAGGAGACAGGCAGAACCGGAGCAACAGAGTGCTGCTAAGAACTCTGAAACGCAGCAGGTGTAGGAGGAGAACAGAGGACTGATGTCCATTATAGGCTAACAAGGAATTCTGCAACATTCAGATTGATTCAAACTGCGCTGTGTCACAGCTTCTTAACATAGAATTGTCTTTATTTGATAAGCCACCGCCTCAGCATCCCAGAATCAATAATCTGATACTGGTATTTTCAGTACACTCCACCATGACTCAGCAAAGATGAGTGTTATAACAGGCTGGTATAAATAGTGAGCCAAGAGTAAAGAGGTTTTCAGAAATGTTCACAGTGCTTAAAGTTGACTCTGACAATTCAAGTCGTCTAGCTTTACAAGTCCTTTCACATCAATCAATATAGGCTCTCTACATGGAACAAAATATTATTTTTCTGTAGCAGCCTTATACGCAGTTCAAAAGTAGAAGAGCACAATCGGCCTTCCTCGGCGCTCTGAGGAAACGTGTCAGCAAGATTTTAATTACTCTAAGTGTAAAGCTCTACAGACATTGTTTGCTTTGATGGTGTACCACTTGTTTCCTACTTTTGAACTGATTTGTATTTTTTTAAAGTTGAGCACCAACTTGGAACGCACACACTTGCTGCCTTTTTTCAGTTCAGTAAGTTTGAAGGATATGTCAGTACTTCAGGTTTTCCTATCAAAACCACAGAAACCAACAATGAATTCATCCTACTAATATTCCCTGTGTAGCCAAAGCCTGACATATCCTATTTCTCGGTACCATAGACCGTGCTGACACTGCAAAAAGTCCAAACATTCAAACGAATTCCTTAGCTAGTTTGAATTAACTAATTTGAAAACAACTCTTAAAGGATAATGCTTTATATATAGATAGAATAAAGATCCCCAAATACTTCCACACGCTGCTTCTTCGATGCTTCGGTGTTTTCTCACTAGTGTCCTCCTCCATTTTTGTTTATTATCTTAACTTACCCATAGGTCAATAGGTCACGCATTAGGTCAACCCTACCATAGACCTCCATTGTTGTCCAAAAACTATTAAAAAAACACATCAACGAGTCCCACTGTTGCACTGGACGACTTGTTCCTTCATTAGGATGAACATGGGAACTGTTGTTTATTTGATCGCTAATACAGTGTCCAGGTGCTGCAAATAATCACTAGATCACCAAATGTGTATTAATCCGTAAGGTTTGCTAACATTACGATGCCCAGCTGTTAAAGTAATTTACTGAGCTTCTGATGAATTAAACTATACGGTATATAGTTGTGGCCTGTTTTTAAAGAGTAGGAGCAATTTTACATCTTCAGTAGGAGCAATCGTCTCGGGGTTTAGTCACAGACAGGATAGAGAAGTCGAAGTGATGGACTAAAGCGTTGTTGATTTGGGGATTTTTTTTATGGGATGTTTAGCCAATAAGAAGAATACAGAATAATGCCAACCTTCCCGGCGACATCCCCAATGTATTAGTAGGCTGAGACTGATCGGACCTCAGCCTACATTACGAGATTAGTGTGCGTCTGCGCACACTCAGCTCCAGGAGAATAAAGCGCATTCGTGATGCACAGGTGTCATCAGCAGATCCCTTCCCCACTTAAGCCCCAGGCCCATCTGTTCCATTCATACCCTGTGGAGAGGGGTCACAGCCACAGCCAGGCATTACGAGTCAACGGATGATCACCAGGTGCAAGGAAAAACTTTGTGAATATCAGCGGGTGATATCGCATAGAAGTAAACATCTCCATCAAGACGCTGGAGAGTCCCAAGATTTATTAGGGCCCAAGCGCCGACAGCGGCGAAGGCCCTATTGAAACTGAAGGAATTATTATTAAGGCAAATGAATTGGCTTTTTGAGTGGCTTAAAGGAACACGCCGACTTATTGGGAATTTAGTTTATTCACCGTAACCCCCAGAGTAAGACAAGTCGATACATACCCTTCTCATCTCCGTGCGTGCTGTAACGCTGTCTGACGGCTCCAGCATTAGCTTAGCCCAGCACAGATCCTGCAGGTAACTGGTTCCAACTAGCCTACTGCTCCGAATTGTGACAAAAGTGACAAAATAACGCCAACATGTTCCTATTCAACCCTACCTATTCATACAAAAAACAACGTAACATGAGACACAGCCATCTTCTAACCGTAAACAAACCGGGAATTATATTCTCAGGCGGAAGAATATAGTACTTGGGCGGAGTGATATGCTCGCAGCAAGCCTGTCTGAGAATATAGTTCCTGGTTTGTTTACGGATAGAAAATAGCTGTGTCATGTTACGTTGTTTTTTGTACACGCTGTCACTCTACAAATCACAACATGTAAATAGGAACATGTTGGCGTTATTTTGTCACTTATTCGGAGCAGTAGGATTGCTGGAACCATTCACCTGCTTGTTCTGTTATGGGCTGATGCCGCTGGAGCCGTCAGACAGCCTTACAGCACGCACTGAGATGAGAAGGGTATGTATCGACTTGTCTAACTCTGGGGGTTACGGTGAATAAGCTAAATTCCCAATAAGTCGGCGTGTTCCTTTAACATATTCAAAAACTCACCAACATTGGCGGTTGGATCAAGTCTGGTGAAAATGTACGTATTTTAAGGGTTTCGGGAATAGGCGCGCAAAAATGGCTCGCTAGCGCCCCTTAGAACGTTACAAAAATTTAGCCCCTACAGTGCATTTTACGTAGACTCACAAAACTTGGTACACATATTCTCATGTCAAGATGAAAAAAAAATTCAAAATTAGTGCGATTTTGGCCATTTCCACATGCCGTACTTTAACAAACTAGAGATTTCATCCGATCAACTTCAAATTCAGTCTTTGCAATCTTAAGACGTTAACGATGAAAAGTTGTTAAAAGAAAAACTTTTCGTCATAGGGCGTGGCCGTGGCGGGGTGGCCATTTTGTGTGTTTTGCCGCCGAAACAGGAAGTGGGTGTAACTCGAGTGTACATTGTCCAACTGGCTCGAAAATTTTCAGGATTCATAAGAGTCCAACCCTGAGGACAAATAAAGGCCAATATTTACTTAAAGTCATAGCGCCCCCTAGTGGCAACAGGAAGTAGGCCTAAAAGTCAAGGTGCTATACTTTAACAAACTCCTCCTAGAGATTTCATCCGGCGGACTTCAAACTTGGTTTGTACCATCTCAACACCTTCAAGATGAAAAGTTATTAACAAAATCTTATCGTCAGACGTTGTGGGCGTAGACCCTTGTGTGAGGTATCATTGAACTCAGCAGAGACTTCCTTCCTCATTGGTGATGGTTTGGCCCGCCCCCTATGTTTAAGTCAAGCCCCCTGTTCTAACTAATGACCCGTTTGATGTAGACCCTTGTGTGAGGTATCACTGAACTCAGCAGAGACTCCCTTATTCATTGGTGATGGTTTGGCCCGCCCCCTATGTTCAAGCCACGCCCCCTTTCATACATGCTGACCCATCTAAGGTAGAGTCTTGTGTGAGTTATCATTGAACTCAGCAGAGACTTCCTTTTTAATTGGTGATGTTTGACCCGCCCCCTATGCTTTAGCCACGCCCCTTTTCACAGCTAATGAACCGTATGACGTAGAGTCTTTTGTGAGGTATCGTTGTACTCAGCGGGGAGTTCCGTTTTCATTGGTGACGATTTGGGGTGTCTGAGTGCCGCACAAATGCACGGTCGCAAGGAGTGGCGTCCGCCGGTAACCCCGACGCGCGCAGAGGCGTGAGGGCCCGTCCAACGCTGCTCGCAGCTTTAATTAATGTTTGCACTTTCCTTCTACCTGATGGAGTATTTGGCTGAAATGTTCAAGTGGAGCAAGATAAAAAAAAACATTAATCAGAGCAGTTTGCTCAGTAATCTGGTCAGGCTGTGTTGGGCTCTTGGGTTTGTACACATGGAAGGGTGATAAAAATGTCCTCCGATATGGTTTTAAGATAAGGGCTGGCAGGCGGCCAGCTCAGTGAGCCCAAAAAGCAACTGAGATTCCTGAGTCTCACGGCCAAGTTAAACTCCTAAATGCTCCCTGCAGCAACATTTATAATAAAGTGCAGGTACCAGAACAGCCTCACTTTGTTTTAAATAAAAAAAAAATAATTTGATCCACTTGTCTGTGTAAAAAACAAAAAAGAGGAGGAAAAAAATAGAACTATGCGTCGATAGTTGCTGATTGACAACAAACTGCCTTTTAGCCCTGTTGCCCATTTCAATGAGAGAGCGCTGTGCTCCAGTTACAAAAGAAGGTGGTGGTGGTGGGGGGGTGGGGGGCGGGAGAGAGAGAGAGAGAGAGAGAGAGAGAGAGAGAGAGAGAGAACGAGAGAGAGTTAAAAATAGGTCTCACTCAGTCACCACTTAGCCTGGCAATGTGGAGAGCAGATTGTAAATGAGCACAGTGAAGTGCTTGAATGGCAGCCCTTGACGCTGGCTCTCTGGGCTCTGACACACACACTGAATGTAAAGCAGAAACACACTGCTCACGATTGAGCAGTAAGCACACTTATCATGCATTAAGGGTATGTAGGGCAGATAAGGACAACAGCAGCCCTGTTGTTCTGAGAGAGTGCGTGAAGAAATGATGCTTCATGTAGGATTAGACCTCGACCCTGGTTTGCTAATACACTCACATTACGGCCTTGAACTAAAAATCACACATCTCTGTCGCACTTCTGTACTAAAACTTTCCTTTTGCTCTCCCCTTGGAGGCACGTGAAGCAGCTGAGGACACACGTCATTCTCTGTAACAGTGTTCGACAGATGACGAGCGCCTAAAAGTGAGCAAAAACTGGCTACAGATGGACGAGCTTGTGGCAGGAAGCCTTGTAGGCAAGGTGTCGACTGACACAGAGGGGTGAAGTGGTTCCTCTGGGCTATAAGGAATGTGACAGACGAATGCTTAGTGCACCTTGTTGTGTCCAACTCATCTCGTCTCCTTATTAATCTACCAACAAATTGCATGTCAGCTACAGTATATGCTGAAACACTGACACATTCCACTGCATTTGCAAAGCCGATCACAGAGTTGGATATACACAGAACAGAAGCTCAGTGGGGAGATGGTGCGACCTATCATGCTGTGCTGCCTTCAGGTTCCGTTTTTTCGTCTGTGTTGGTGTACATGGTTACCTGCAGACTACCATGTAAAAGGAATGTTGTAATGTTGCAGGATGTTTGAGGAAAAATAAAAAATCTAAATGAACAAAAATCCGGTTTCTCAGTATCTTTTATGTGTTGTGGTTTGTCATAACTGTATTATCTTTAAACCTGTGTTCATTGATTTCCTGGCCCTTTGGGGGCAGTACAATGAGCCATAAACATATTGACATATAATCAGGTTATAGTTCACGTGGCCAATGTGTTATTTACACATCCAGCAGATCCGGGGCAACATTAGCATTCATTTGAAGTCATCTTTTCAGCTCCCTATTATTCTCTCTCCCCTTTTAGCTCTGTTTTCGGCTCTGACAAAAAATATCTGACATGCTAGCTGCTAAATGCACCGCTACCAGCTAGTGTCGCTTTTTTCTAAAAAAGCAGCTGCTTGTAAAGCCTGGAAACTAGGGGTGTAAGAAAAAAAACGATACACTTGAGTATCACGATATTTTATTTTGCAATACTGTATCGATTTTCAAAAACACAATATCGATTTTTTTTTTTTTGTTTACGTGCAAAAATATTCATGCAAGAGAGTGGTTCACGTTTATGTTGTGTTTAAACCCCCTACTGCTAGATGGCTGTGCTGAGACACACCACTAGTGTCCTTGCCTAACAGGTCCTAACAGTACCTGACTTTTTGCTAGAAGCTAACAACGTAGCTATGGCTGAACTTTGTTCTACTTTAGCATATAAACATTAGCTCACTAAGAACCTGTGAACCAAAATCCCCCACAATTTGATTTTCTGTGTACTGAATTGTTTACCTAACGTAAACTTCTTTGACTTTCATGCACATCATGTCTTTTTTAAATTTTAGTTTTTCTAAAATTATACTTAAAATTATAATCCCAATATATCGCCTTACGCACAGTATCGAAATATATTGCAATATAGTGAATCGCGACCAATGTATCGTGATACGTATCGTATCGCCAGATTCTTGCCAATACACAGCCCTACTGGAAACACGGTTGATGAGAGCTGTAAGAATGAACGGAAACAGTTAAGTTGTGGTTCGTAAAACCAAAAACAATGAGCTAAAAGCTGCTAAAATGCGCCATAGAGCCATAGAACTGCAGTCAGGGGATAAATCTTGGTGGGCTCTTCACTGAGAGAGACACCTTTTGTTATTTAACCCATTGTTAATACAAAAATATGGATCAGTGCCGCTTTAATATTTTCTATTTGTTTTAATTTCTGTAGCCTCTCTTCTGCTTTTTCACTGATTACCTCACAAGATCTTTTGAATTTATTAAATAAATTAATGTCATCAACTTTACTGTAAGTGTGTATGCTACGGACATGCACCCAGAGTAAAAAAAAAAAAAAAAAAGATTCAGCCGTACCACTCTGCCTTCATGAAGGTTGTCCACTGTATAGGTTTAGAATATATCAAAAAGCAATTAGCTCCTACTTCATGCATAACTCATTAGAGGGAAGATCAATACCCCTGCTCATTCTGCCTGTGCTTCATTAAGCGCACCACAAGGCATCACCTCGACAGGGCATGAAAAATGTGTCGGCAGCACCGGCAGTCTTCCTCTCAGGGGAGAGCCACATGTCTGCAAACACAACTTAGCTTCAGAGGCAGACAGGATCACATGTCTGGCTGCTCCTGCTAACCCACAGGCTAAGTCACATTACATTTAGCCCCTGCGAGCCACGGAGAAGTGATAACACATTGATCATACTAATGAAATGCATGGAAGTACGGAGGGTCACAGTACATAGCACTTTTCCTGCAGCCATGCTTAATGTCCTCGCCAATCATAGTTCTAAAAAAAAAAACAGCACTTAAAAGTTCACAGAGGAACAAAGAAAAGAAAAGAAAAAAAGTCTGATAAGCCCTTTAATGTCTAAAGCATCAAAGTTTTTTACACAGCACCATGTGTTTTTTGTCATGGTAAATGTACTGCATGTGTATACGAGATGCAAGGTCATGCCAAGCCAGGAGGCTCATGGGAGGACGGCACCCGGAGTGTGACCCAGAGAGTCTATTAGCAGCACAGACCTGCTTCTGTGCCGCCATTTGGCTTCAAGTCATTTGATTCACATGGTGCGCTGCAGGCTGAGCTAATGTTACTCTCCATGGGCGATTTTAGACCCTTTTTAGGGGGGCTCAACGCCCCCCCCCCCTACATTTCATCTCAGCCCCCCTAAAAATTTTAATAAAAAAAACTGCGAACTTGTCAACTAACTTGAGGACAAACTATTACAAGTTCAAAGGGCTTGAAACAGGTTTAATATCCTGTGTGGCTGTCGCCGATGCTACGCACCTGTAACCCAGTCAAGGAAAGGGTCAACAGAAACGTAGTGTTGGCCAATCAGAGGAGGTTGTGCCAGTCCCCCGTCTTTGGCTGAGTCTCTATCTGATCTGTCAGAGGGCGATCAGGAGACGGTTGGGAAGTTTAACGTTGGTAGTCTCCAGAGAAGAAGTTGGTCATTTCATGGCGCAGATTAGAACGCAAATTGAAACGTAAGCAACTAAAATTGCTGAATGTTAGAACATTGTATCAAATTGGTCATTATCACAGTGACTTATAAAGTGTCAGGTTTAGTTCCATCATAGTGTTAATAGTGTCGACAAACATTAGCTGACGTTGTTGTTCAGTAGCTAGCTCAGAGATTATCAGCTAATGAAATAACTGTAATGTAAATAATTTAGCAGGGGGGGTTAACACTTTTGCAAGGCACTGTATCCGTGTCACATTATCATTAGTGCTGATATCAGTACCTCGTTGGAAATTGGTTATTGTCCAGTCACTGAAAGCCCCATCTGATATGATTGATGTGGTACAGTATATATGATTTCATATACTATGTACTATGTCAATGCTACATTATTATGCTATCCATCTGAATTGACTCTAATGTCAATGCTGTTTTGCTACGGTACAGTAGAAATGTGTATGAATATGATGGTATTTTGTCATTTAATTTAACAGAGCATGGATGTTGTGCGGTGGAAATGTAATTTCAAAAGCTTTTCCTCTCTGCCAAGAAATTATGTGAGAGCTCTGAATGACTGACATTCTCTAGCATGAAAATGGTTACACTTACACATAATACAATTTAGCTAAATCAAAAATCCTACCAAAATGTAATGTACCAGTAGGGAATTTTGTTCTGTTCATGTTAATATTCAGATAAATGTATTGCACTTCTGTAAAAGTAGCTGTTTCTACCAAGATTTGGTTGCTATACCTTTCAAAAAGCTTAAATAGGACATCTGTGCTCATTTTGGTACATTTTCAAAGATATCTTAAAGTACACTATATGGACTGCATTTTTCTCCCATGTGAAAAGTATCTGTTTGTTTGTTACCATAACAAATTATGCATTGCTAACATTTTACAGACTGCAGACTAGCCTGGCTCCGCCCTCCTACGTAGTTACGCTCATTTTCATTTCCCTCCAGTACTCCGTCTGGATTTGCGGTATAGTCTTGGGTTTTCTCCAGCCAAATTTTTGGCGGTCCAATCAGCAAACAGAGGGAGTGGCGGAGAACGATGACGTTGAGGCCGTGCGCTAGAGTTGCGGCGGAGAAAGATGCGAGCGAAGCCATTCGGTCCGTTGTGGCAACGCTGCCCGAATATCCAGAAGTTAAAGCCCGAGCGAGAACAATCTTTGCTGAGTTGTGTTGGTGGCCATGATGTTGTGGCCCTCCTCCCCACGGGGTTCAGGAAAAGTTTGATTTTCCAGCTCGCTCCGTTAGTGGTGAAGGAGTTGGCTAAGGCTAACGCTAGCGATGCTAATGCTAAATACAAGCCTTGATAGCCTCCCCTCTTGTTGCACATGCGCATGACATATGTCACGACCAAACGTTAGCGACTGGTTACGGCAGATCCAGAGTGGCTCTGGGCAGATCCAATAGTTTTAAACTTCAAACAAGGAGGTTAACACTTGTCAATGGAGAGTGGCCAGACTCTCTGGACAAATTAAATGTACCAGAGTCTGGTAGGACCAGGCTAGTGTACCAGAGTCTGGTAGGACCAGGCTAATGTACCAGAGTCTGGTAGGACCAGGCTAATGTACCAGAGTCTGGTAGGACCAGGCTAGTGTACCAGAGTCTGGTAGGACCAGGCTAATGTACCAGAGTCTGGTAGGACCAGGCTAGTGTACCAGAGTCTGGTAGGACCAGGCTAGTGTACCAGAGTCTGGTAGGACCAGGCTAGTGTACCAGAGTCTGGTAGGACCAGGCTAGTGTACCAGAGTCTGGTAGGACCAGGCTAGTGTACCAGAGTCTGGTAGGACCAGGCTAATGTACCAGAGTCTGGTAGGACCAGGCTAGTGTACCAGAGTCTGGTAGGAACAGGCTAACTGCAGACAGCATCGACAGGCAAATTTGTCAACGTGACTAACATCATGACAGGCTCCTGAAATTATCAGACAGATGCTGTGATTTATATTAGTGATGGTCTAAAAATATCATTTTGTGGGAATCTACAGTAGAAGCAGGAGGCTGATGCACGGAGGCATGATGTTCTTTTTCCATTTTCTCCTCTTTAGCCGGGGCTCTCCTGTTCCAGCTGCCACCACACCTCTACCCCATGCCACATGAAAGCAGGCTCCACGGGAATCTGTCGTCACAATCCCTGTCATCCCCCACCTCCCCCGCTGAGGGATTGACCTTTCTCAGCCACTACAGACACAACAACACTAACTACTTGCCCATCACTGCCAGAGCTGAACCGACGTGTTTCAAGGGCTCAGGCTGAACCTTGACACGTGAGCTACATTTGCGTATATTGGCTCCTTTAGGGCTTAGCTCAGGGGTTGAGAGAGACAGCTGCACTGCTGCCACTTTGCACTATCCTGAACAATTGTTTCTGTTGTTAGTGCCAGGTGTAGTTTCGGACTGCTCAGCAGTTTCTTTGGAAGAGTCCTGCTCCACCTCCTCTGCCTCCTCCTTCTTCGGGAAACTATTCATTTGGGCTTTCCATCAAATCAATCACAAGGTTGTTGATGGGAGTTGTGGCTCCCTGTATGGTCATTTCTCCAGCAGTTCCTGCACATGGACTCCTGAAGTCTCCCCGAGCAATAATTACATCCGTCAGTCACCAAAGGCCAAAGAACAAATTGCACGGTTTACTTCCTGTGGCAAGTCTGACTGTGAACTGCACACTTATTCAGTTAATTCATCTTATTTCAGACTGATCTCATGAAGTGGCGTATGTATGACACGCCAATTCGTCCATTTTGGCGTGTTATCAAGACGCATAATCACTTTTTAGCGTGTTTATCAATGCAATTCGTCCGCCATTGACCTACATTACGAGTGAATTTTTGCCGTAGCAAGTATTATAAAAGGGACGTACATCCCTCGGAGGGGGTTGGTTGAGGTGGTGGATGGGTAAAACACAGGACTTTCACCCAGGAGAGTCGGGATTGCGTCCCACGTGTGGCGATTTCCAGCCGTTATTTTTTTTTTTAAGCCTTCCCCAATGTTTCTGTCCTAAACCCAACGGTTTATAGCTTTCCAAAGCGTGTTTTTATCTTTGTTTTCCGTGTTTTTGTCGCTTTTTTGTGTTACTAAAGCCTTTCCCTGTGTTCTTTTCCTAAACCTTAATTTTTTTTACACGCGTGTGACGTTGTTCTCGCGATAGTACGTCAAGTTCTCGCAATAACGCAACGTGGCGACGCCACGTGGTGGGTATGTTTACATCTGCTGTATACAGCGTAGACATACACGTGGATAGTTCAAAATGCGTACAGATAACACGCCACTTGGCTTTAGGAAAGTGCCGTGTATGTTTACGCAAAGTCATGATGCCATGTTGCTTATTTAGTGCACAGACATTACCTTGAGCTTCATCATGTTAAAGCAACACATTTCTCTTTTGAAAATCTTCAGGGATACTGTGATTTCAAGAATATGAAAAAAAAGTGTGTAGCAATACTGTGATGCTTGAGTAAATAAAAAACTTAAATTAAATTATACCGGTTTTGAGTGTTTCGAGAAATATATCCGATAACCAGAAATTCTCCTGGAAAAATAAAATGTGACAAGAGGTCTACAGGGAAGATCCAAGACTCACTAATAGCATTCTGCACACATTCTCAGGGGGAACTTCTCAATTTGCGGTACCCAGCGCATTAGTGCCGGCAACAGTATGTTAAGGAACGAGAACGCCGGGGCCTGTCGCAGATAAACGCTGCAACTGTGGATGATTTCATAAACACGGAGCAAGATATATAGTGCCAGGCAGCACTTATCACTGTAAAGCCAACCTACCTGCAGTCTCTTGCTCTTCATTTAGAGCATGGCAGACTAAAACTTCCAGATAAGTGAATATAGCTGGGAGAAAAATGTGAACTGACACTAGCCGACATCTTCAAAAAAAAACATGGCATAGGGAGATGTGCAGGATCAGAATGTAAAATAATTTAGGGGTGGGGGGGGGGGGGCAGAGAGTTTAAAGATCAATAAAACAAACTAACTGATATTCACAGGTTAACCTTCCTGATGTTCAGTGATGCTTAAAGCCAGCATGATCATGGGGATAATGCAAAGAGGTACATTAGAACTGCTGCATTATTAAACTTCTGTGGGCAAAGTGAAACTGAAGTAGAGTTTGTGTCATAGATAGAGAGAGAGAAGGGGAGCGGTCTTGAGACACTGAGCTAAGTAAATATTTTACTGGAACTTCAACATGGACCCACTTGTTGTGGTCTGGTCAATCACATAACACACAGCTGGAAAGGATGGCACCCCAAGTACTTGCAACTTGTTCCCCAACCACAAATCTGTCTAAACTTGGCATTTTTAAGTCAACTCTGCTATTTGGAGACATATTTCAAGTGACTTTGACGAAACATATCCTGGGAATAAAAACTTAGAGGCAGTAGGGGTCAGGGGATCGGCCCTCTGCTTTTGTAAGCAGGGTGGCCTTCTTGTCAACAAGAATACTATTAAAACAATTGAGGGATCAGCTGGATTTGGCAGGGTGGCTAATAGTTCCACAGCAGTTTAATCAGGTCTTTAGCAATTATTCACACTGCTGAGAATGCACATGGCGGCAGCAGTGATGAGGGCGGGGTGCTGAGCAACAGACTTTGAGAACAACAAAGTCTGCTATTCGTGTCAGTTCTGATCAAATGGTTTTAGCCTGCTGAAGTGACTGAATGAAGCCAGGTCACTGAATAAGATCAACGCCTTGTGGTCGGATTAAGACTCCGACTAAGATCCAAATTTGGAGTGGCACTGTGGTGTGGCCGTGAAAACATGGTACTCTAAGCACGGACACCCAAGGGCTCTGATGTAGTTCATCACTCATTTAGCTTCAGGTCTGTTGATATTTTGCACTTCAGCCAGAGCCCAATTTTACCTGTGTACTAATAGTAAGTGTGTGAGGTCTAAGCTCTAGGTTCCAGCTCATCTCTCAAGATGTCAATTGCCCCGAGACACGAGGCAAAACAAACAAAACATCCTCAGCCTGGAGGAGATAAGGCAGGAAGAAGCTCCTTACCAGGGACTTTAAGTTAGTTATCGAGGACTTAAAGCACTTGAGGCTGCTCAACCACATGGCCTTACATCCAGACCACACAATAGGCCCACAGCCCTATGTTCCCACATTTCTAAGATTTAAAAAAAATTAGGCCCTATGTTACCATATGTCACCTTTTTTCCAAAATTAGGCCTCAGATTGTATCCCCCTTTCTCCCAACCTGATAGCCAATTACACCCAACCTATTATCCAGTAGCAATGGACTACAGATGGAATGTAACTCTAACCCTAACATAGGGCCTAATTTTAAGAACAATCTTAGAAATGTGGGAACATAGGTATGTGGGAACATAGGGCCTAATTTTCAGTGAAAAAAAAAATCTTAGAAATGTGGGAACATAGGGCTGTGGGACCATAGGGCTGTGGGAACATAAGGCTGTGGGAACATAGGGCTGAACACCTTGATTTCATACAGAGGCAGGCAAGAGCATGTTTCTCAGCTCTAGTTAGCTAGCTAATAAAGCTAACGTTAGCTTCAGGAGTTAGTTGAAAACACTGTCTCCAGCTTCATCATGGTTCTTGCATTGCTGTGTAGAGCTGCAGTGCTAGTATTATAAGTATGACATGGTAAAATTCTGTTTATCTGCTCAGTTTAGTTTTCACTTTTAAAAGGTGCCCTGCCACATGTATTTCATTACATTGTGGTAATGTCTGAAGTTCTACCATGGACTCTGTAACATTTTTTGTGGAAAAAATGGCTTGGTTAGCTTGTTTCAAGTCATTCTAACGTGGTATAGAAAGCCTGCAGGAAGACTCGCTTTCTGCCAATTCTCATTAATATTCAACAAGCTAAGCTTTTTGAGTCTGATTGGCTAACAGCTAGCCAATGAGAGCCTGGCTGTCAGAATCCTTTACCCAGCCCAACTGGGTGAGCTAATGAATAGCAATGAGCTCAGGCAATATGATGTCAGACTGACCAGCTTTTGTAATTGGCTTGATTTCTCTGCTTATTTCTTTTCAGTGGCTAGAGCTGACAGAGGAGGTAGCAGTTCATTTTCACATTCACAACATAACACAACCACATATGGACCTAACATATTTCAAAAAATGCAAGTAAAAACGGTTTTGTATGGCAGGGCACCTTTAACGTATTTTTGCTATATAGTAACGTTTGCTGGGGTTGCTGGAGTGTAAACGTCTCAAAATCCAATAAACGTTAGCCTAAACACTGATGTGATAGTCGTGAACAGGACATTTTTGGGTATTTTTATTATTAATATTGTTTTTTTGCATATTTTCCCTTATATGATAGAGGGCAGTGTAAAAATGGGGAGGAGTGGGGGGGTATGACATGCAACAAAGGCTGGAAGGACGGAATCAAACTTGCGGTGTTTTAAGCCCCCAACGTCGTCTTCCAGGCAGCGTTGCCTGGAAGGCACTAGGATTAGGCAATGGTTAGGGTTAAGGTTAAGTACCTTGAAGTCGACGGTCGCAACGCTGCCTTGAAGTCGACTTTGGGGGGTTTAAAACTACATTGAGCGTTATATGGCATGTGCTGTATCCATACAGCTACCAAGGCGCTCCAGGATTTTTAAAGATGTAGCCTTACCTGTAACCCCACAAACTAAATGTAACGTTGTTAGTTAATGATGCGCTCCCTGGCCTTGAAAGTAATGCTGGGTTAGGTTACAACTGTGAGGTCTTTTCCCCCAGAGACAGGAGGCAAAACAAAAAACATCCTCACGCTGGAAGAGATAAGGCAGGATGAAGCCAAAGCATATTGAGAGCTGCAGAACCATACTGCACAGTGCCTAACAAAAACATCCAGACCACCCAATTAAACTGCTTGAGTGACCCATATCAAATTAAAATGTGAAAAAGTGCTATGTACCTAACAATCATAGAGCCAGGGAACAGCTTTGTTCAATTATGTGAGTTACTGTAGTTTCTATGCATCACTGGCTCCACAGAAGCATGAGTGAGAAGTGAAGAATTGTCTGCTTCCTGTCCTGGTTTTTCAGTTAAAGATAGAGTAACTATGACTTCAACAGCTGGACATGGATAACACTCACAAAAATTACAGGCTTTTCTGGAGAATTTTGGGGCGAAAGAAAACAGTGTAGCTGAGAAAATCCAGTTTAGAGCTGGCTGTGATGCTCTCTCCGGCAGAAGGTTCCGAGTACTGCCTCGGTCAAGGATGTGGTCAACAACTTCCTCCCCCGCCATCAAGGGTATTAATTCCCTACACATTTTTTTTATATTGTCTGTTAAATTGTGTAATAAAAAAAATAGTAAAGCTGCATAAGTGGGTCTTTCACCGGTTTGCAGCGATAGCTAAATAAAATAATCCTTGGGACTAAATTAAATTAAAGTCGCTTCAAGTATTGAAACTGGGTAACCTGAAACCTCCAATTAAGTCCACACTCTGACCTTTCAAAACTAGCTTCAAGATTCAAACTGTCGCAGAGATTTCTCTCCATATGACACTTGGACACTATAATAAGTGGAAGTGGAATCCACAGAGAATGGTCTGGCCTGAGGGCCTGTCCACTGTCCAATTAAAATTCATTCTAAAATATCCTCACTGTCAAGCATGTTGCCATTCTTTTAAATAGACATTTGGTAAAATGATAACACAGTAACTGGCAGGGCTGGGTACCGACCGAATTGCCTCTAAAGTATCGAAAAAATGCCTCGCATTTAATACCCAATTTCAATACATAAGGACTAAATCTCATCAGCGTCAGTGAGCCAACAAGCATGCAGCATGCCTCTACCAAGATCTAATAATGTTTGTGATTGGCTGTCTAACGTTACACATCAAGAAACTCGACGTTACGCACAGAGACAGGGCTCACGTAGTAGGAGCTGAAAAATAAATGATAAGATTTGTGCGGTATTGTGTAATGTAATTTTTTTTTTGTTTTATAAAATTGGTATCGAAAAAAGTTGTTCGTTTAGGAACCGGTATCGAAGTCACAGTATTGGTATCGGTATTGATAATTTTTGAACGATACCCAGCCCTAGTAACTGGTTGGAGTACAGAGGCCCTCCACCAAACTGGTACATGGTGAAGCCTCTCTGGGGTTTACTTTCTGTCCCTGCATTCTGGCTGCAGCTTAGCATACTGGCAGGGGTTTAATAGACCAACAAACAACAAGAGCAAACAATAGTCATGGGGATGCATTTGCCTTTTCATATGTTTTGGCACCAGAGGAGTTCCATTATATATGAGAGTGGATGATTAGGTGAAAGCTGAAACGGCTTGGGTGGAAGGCAAACAGCAGCTAATGCACAACACGATGAAGCACTAAATGTATAAAACAGGTTTTGACTGTTTTTTAAAGCTATTTAAAAACACAATTCCCGGAATGCCACAGCAAAATACGTAAATGTATTCTTATAGACGCTTGTGCTAAGACCTGCATGTATATGCTGTGACGGCTCCTAGGCCTCAAGACCTATTAAGTCCCTTTGGTTGCTGGGATCTGGGGATTGGCTAATAAGGACTGATGATTGACACCTGGATGAACTGATTGCTCACATGTCCATAAATAGGAGTGCCTGGGCAGTTACTCTTCCTGCCTCCTCAAGGTTGCTTGGTTTGTTTGGACTTTGGGTTGAGTTCTAACATTGCTATACCTAGACACATCCATACACTACACACATTACTGATAAACTGATAGCACGTTTACCTCGTTTTTTTAAAATAAATTTGATTTTATTGAGCAAACGTGTGTGTTCTTCACATTTTGTCATACCCTTGAGCCAGGTCATGACAATGCTTATAAACAAGAAAGGACATTTCTATCTATAAGTACATGACATTTGGCAGGTAACACTATACAATAAATATAAATATAAAACTGATGCCTATTCATAACTGTCTAGCATTGTGTGAAATAATAGCATGTGACATACATGACGGGATAAGGTCGCCTCTACAGTGAACTACAAAGGGACTGTGTGAAAGTCTAAAAAGGCAAGCCTGGCTGGAGCCCCCTGGATCCGCGGGCTTCAAAGACAAGAGCGACCACTTATATTAATAGAATGTCACCTCATCTCACACAAACACATCAGATGGATAAATTGGAACAATATTAGCTTGGAGTCTTATGTTTCCGAATATATAATAACATAAAATTAGGTTGTTTTTTTTTAACTTTGACATGCATTAAGTGACACATCCAAACACAGAGCAACATTGGCATTCATTTTGAGTCATGTTTCTAAGTCCAATATTTACTCTCCTATTAGCTCTGTTTTTGGTCTGCCAACTCCTGAGGGAAATATTTGGCTATTTAGCTACTATATGGTAGGTAGCATACAGTAGGTTTTTGGAGATGAGATTTTTTGCTGAAAACCGCTGCCTGCTGTGGTACAAAAACAGCGCTGAATGAACCAAAACAGCAACGTTTAAGGCCAGACAGCTGAACAAGCTCCGTAAAGCTGAGGGGAGCTGAATTTTCACCCTCAATTTCCACCAAAATTTTTTCACTGACTGCGGAACGGCTGCGTTCCGACTCCATCACAGCTCCGGCGATCCGCAGCCCTCCAGAGCAGATACGCAGAGCTTCTATTTTTGCCAGATGCCGGAGAGCTCCGAAGCAATTCAGCACAAGGCAGATTGTGCGGGACAGGAAGTCGAGCACAGAAACAAAATAAAACATCCGTTTAATTTCCAAAATAAAATACACCGTGCTCACGGCGGATCATATTTCCCTGCACTACACCTTGAAAAGGTCATAATGGGCGGAGACAGGCCTGAAGTCCACTGTTGTTGGTTTTGTGGTTCTGTTTATAGATCTGTTACGCGCGATCACGCGTGAAATCGCGAGATCTCGTGGGTCCTCGTGACTTCAGCTGTCAGTCATGGCCGCAGCCGTTCCGCAACAAATCCAGACCTGGTGTGCATTGAAGGACGGCGGAGCAGCAGAGCCGATCCGCAGCCGTTCCACAGTTGGTGGAAATAAGGGGTCAGATGATCCATCTCTGTAGGTTTACCACTACGAACAACGTCTTTCACATTGTCACATTGTTTTCAAATTGTCATTATACAAATATCAACTGTAGCTGCTATAAAGACACTATGAATTTAAGAATGTTGGACTTTGGCCACAGTGGTAGAATCAAGAAGACATTTCGGCTGACATCAGTCAACACACCACACAGACTGCGCTGTTTTTCACTCGCTTTCCTACAAATGTATTCAAATTTTACATTTTCCTACCAAACAAACAGTGATCAAAATATTTTTGAAAGAGGCTATAATCACATAAAAATTCTGTACAGTGGCTTTAAGTCGATAATGTCGATATCCGGGTTGGTCTACAGTAGCTCAATGGTTGAACTCTACTACACAGATGAATGAGAAGTGGCTTTGTTTGCTGTGCCCACTCATCTCCACAGACTTCTAAAGCCACTTACTTCAAAAAGTGGCAAAGATGCGGAAGACCTGCCCTTGTAATCACAGAGTCTGATCTGTCTGTCTTCCTCTGTGTCCCACAGATGGACACTGCTTCACTCTTGTTAACACTGGGAGCCTCAGCTTGCAACGGACTCCTTGATCTCTCAGAAAGCCACTCTGACCGAGGGTGTTAAGACACAGAGCTCTGCTTCTACTTATTAACAGTCATGGTCTCCCTCTGGCAAAACAACATGAGGGGAAGCAGGGTGGAGCCACCCTTGGAGGGAGAGGCTGGAGGTCTAAATTAATCCCACATGTTCCCCAAGAGGAGACTTTCCAGGCGGCCTTGGCTTATTTGGCTGGTGGAGTACAGCAAACTCTGAGAGCACCTAGCTGCACTTTCCGCCCACACACTGCTGTGCACTGAAGCCACATGGATCCATTTGGCTCAACTATGGCATCACAAGGCACAATTTACTTTTTTGGCAAGAACCAGAGCTCCAAAAAAAGCCAGTGCTTCAGAGAAACCAAAAGGACTTTAAATAGACAGAGAGAAGAGAACAAAGTCACGAACTGCAGTGGGAAACTAAATTAATCTAAATATTCATCCAACTCTATTGATCCAGAGGAAAGATGTCGGACACATTTAAGAAATGTCTTCCTGTTCTTCAAGGGCATATTAAATCATACTACAAAAGAGTGCACAAGCAAAACAAACACATTCAGAGCTTGGAAGAAAGAGGGCGGGCTAATTTTAGAAAGCACTGATTTCTATTAAAACTCAACATGTGCTTGAAAATCATGCTAAGAACATAGACAAGAATATTTATCACCTGCTGTTGCAGATTAGGATGTCTATGCTTTTATTCATTTATGATAAATCATGCTAATCTGCAAACAATGATCGCACCCTGTTGAAGACATATGGTCTTATGCAGATGGCTTTTTACTGGAAATTAGCATACGGTTACAACTATTCAAATCCTTCCACAAAACAGGGAACACATTGTATGGTGTGAAAAATTATGCAATGCATTTGTTTTAGTAACAGCACTGAAACAGTACTTTGCATTTTGGGATTATGTTTTTTGTAAAAAAAAAAAAAAAAAAGTACAAGAACAGTGGAAACTGTTGCTCTTTAGTACATGATCACTAAAATGGAACTTTACAATGTAATAATTGTGATCATCTTGTAAAGTAGGAGACAGCAATGTTGATTTTGTTAAAAATTACAGTGGATCCTGAAGCTTGATGTAATTTAAAGTTGGCACCAGTTTGCGTTTGTGTTGCATGCAGAGAAGGCAGTCGCCCTGCTCTAGGATGCATGGTGGAGAGCCAGGGAAGAGGATCTGTCAGCATTATCTTAACCTAGTTGTCAAGCAGCGACAGGAGGGCTGGGATGGAATGAGATTAGAAGATCTGGCCTTTTTTTTTTCTTCTCTGGGCCTCTTTCACTCATCAATACCGACAGAGGCAGTCAACTCTATGAACGCTCTAAAAGACGAGGTGGCGGTTCAGGATTACTTTTCTCGTCAGTATAAGTTTGCCTTTTGTACACTGCCGTTGTGTACTGCGGGTTGGGAGAGGAGAGGTGATGATGGTCTATGTACACAAAATGTGACCACAGAAGTTATTCTATTATCAAGATAGCAAATTAAATTAACAACTTTATTTTTCTCCTGGAGTCTTTAAAGAAGGACCTTTGCTGGACTCCTGACCCCAATGAGAACCACTACTCTACAGCTTTACTCTGAGGAGACACAACAGCTGGACATACCTTTGCTCGACAGATATATGGCAGTTCCCTGCCAGGGAGGACAAGACTAGTGTGTGTGTGTGTGTGTGTGTGTGTGTGTGTGTGTGTGTGTGTGTGTGTGTGTGTGTGTGTGTGTGTGTGTGTGTGTGTGTGTGTGTGTGTGTGTGTGTGATGTATTAGCAGTTTTGTAATGGTTTGCTCCAAGCCCAAAGTCCCATTCAGAAGTCCCATCAGAAATCCATCATCTTTATTAGATCAAGACATTTGATGACATCACTGTCAAACTGTCTGCAGCTAAAAAATATATATGAGCGATGGAGTTCAGATTCAGACATGTCGAGCTCACGCTAGACTTAACAGTTCTCCTGCGGTCTCCACTGTTTGAAAAGAGACTTTGATTTTTGATATTAGACTTTCAGAACATTTCAGACAAGTCTACGTCTAGTGGCTATGTAAGGCTATAATTAGGTACTGTAGTGCTATGAGCTTATACAAAAAAAGCTATATACATAGGAGTACACTAACTGGGAGAAATCAAGATCAAATGAATTCCGTTACACTGAACTCTTTCTCACTGAGAGACTCCCTGGAATTCTCTCAAGGACTCCCGAGGCCCCAAACGCCACTCCGACTCACTGGTCTCCACCAGTATGCACAATAACTAAAGTTTAGTTTCTGGAGTAGTAATGTTCTACATTACAAATGGAAATCATCACAGAGCTGATGGATTTAAATAGAAAGTAACTCAGATTGGTGTTGCATGATGGTATCGAAGAAACTTCTAAGGAATTTGCTTCTGTATTGATGAAATCAGGACATTGGGCGGTGGGACATAACCTAGGGACTGACTGTTTAACACTGAATTAAGTCAAATCACTTTGACTAAGCCGTGGTGGAACAGGGTTTTTTGACTGCTACACCATGTAGCTGCTGTATCAGCTTTAAAAAAGGAAATTCTTCTCAGTTTCTTTCAGCCAGGCGGATTTCACCATAAATGTGGCTGTGGTGGCTATATGGGACTAATTATCCACTACTTCACTAGGACGAACACACGCTAAATGGAAAGCTATCCACAGCCTCACACATGTAAACAAAGTGATGTGGAAGTTGACCCGAACGTAGATCCCTATGCGGTTAGCCATAAAGGCCGTTCCAGGTGGCCTCTTTCTGTGTTTACTTTCGTTCAGACTCATAGACAAGCGTTTGAAATTATTCATATAAAAAAATCAAGTCCTTATATACCCAAATCTCTACAAGAAAGTGGAGAGTGCAAAATTTACATATATTATGGGAAATAGGTTGAAATGAATTGAAATCATCCTTTAAGGCCATGAAGCTGCAGGAGCAGGGGATTGGTCTACAATCTGTAATGATCTTACAGGTTGGAAACGTGCCTTGTTGTAAACCATAAACCACAATAAGAATGACAATAAAATATAAATCAGCACACGGGCTAAAAATATGCTGTCTAAAGCAAAAAATGTCCATTTAAAATATGCTGTCTAAAGCAAAAAATGTCCATTTATAACCGTGGCCTGATCTTCTGCATTAGCTCAAAGAGAAACAACACCCCTTCTCTATTTTGTTATTGCCTGTCATCTTTAGTACATTCTAAAGGCAAAAGTGACACAACCCTGCACTGCCATTGTCAATCTCCAGATCCACACTTCAAGGTGCTGATGGAAGAGGACCTACAGAGGAAATTACATCGTTATCTAATCTGACAAAGCTAGCCTCAACGCACAGAGCCGCTACTGGTTTCATCTCCAGCGGAAAAAATACAGCAGTTATCTCGACAAACCAGGAGTCTGCGCCACATGGATTTTATGAACAGGCAGAGGGAATAATTTGGCCCCGGTGAGCTTGTACGTCTATCGGCTACTTCTGGCCCGGTCAAGATAATCAAGTCTTATCCTCTGTGTGACATGAGGACAGGATCGCTCCTTATCCACCCTAAGCTGAGGGGCTGGAACGTAATGCTGTGACAGTGTGTGAGGACAGAATAGTAATATGTAGGGATACACCGATTATCAGCCCTGGCTGATTATCGGGCCGTTTTTTGGCAGTTTGCAGATTATCTGTATCTGCATTTTATTTGCCCGATAACCGATAAAGTTAATTATTAATAAGTGCGCTACTTTGGCTCGGCTACAGCTCTGGGTCTGTCCCTCTGCTTTGGTTTCTCTCACCACTGAGTCTGACTTCATGTCCCCACCACAACACTATCTGACTCTTGGTTACTGTGTATTATGTTGAAATATTCTCATTTATTAAATACTTGTTTAAAGCCGATCCCTAGTAATATGTAAGCCAATACTGAAGATGAATACTGATTAGAGCGTTGCTTTAAGGAGCTAAAATTTCGTGCTCTCGTGAAAGTTATGGAATATTTTTGTTTAGCTCAAATACGAGGTTAAAGTTGTGCAAGCATGTGACAAGAGTCCTGTTTATGTCTCAGTATGCTGTACATGAGTATCACATCAGGGAGGCTGAGACTCTCTGAGGCTCTCTGGTTTCTTGCTTTGATAGATGCTTGTTCGAGCAGAGACACTGAAAGAGCTACAAGCATATTCATGTCGATGGGTAATTTCCTCCCTCTGAGAAACACTTTGCTCTTGCCACATCTCAAACTTGGCAATATATCCTCGATCACATCATTTAAATAAACAAACTAAACCCAAATCAGTCCCAATGTTATATGAGCAATATTTAAAACAGGCAGCTCCCACACTGAGAATAAACAGGCCGGGTTAAACCAACAGTTCATTTAACTACAGTCAAACACAGGGCGGCTCGCAGCCACTTATGCCACACAGGAGGGAGGCATTAATAGTTACAAGCTTCTTTACAGAACTCTTTGACAAAAAGACGACAGCAGCCCTGCATACATAATCGCAAGCAGGACGCGGATTAGGATCAATGAACCAACATTCAATTATGCTTTTAGATCTTCAATTAATAAGACACACACAAAAAAACAAAGTTACATACAGCAGAGTGAAGAGGGGACAGGCGAACACAGAAAGTGTGATTTCCAACACCTCTGGCCTTATGCTGAATGTTCAGGAATACATAAATAAGAATAATAAAATCCTAAAGCTCAGGGGACTTATCACATTATAAGCATTTAAATCTGATTTTGTTGTTCATTAAAAACAGAAGTTTGATAAGGAGTTATATGCCTCAATTAAAGAAATATTTGCAACAAAACAGTTCAATATACTTTGTAATACTTTGCTCAATATAAGGTGTATTCGGCTAATGCTGCTTAAAAGCATACAACTTGTAAAAATCTAACTTTTCAGTTAATAAATATGGGTGTGTTTTATCCTAGACACATTTTCTTAGCATCAGTATCTCTGATCCTTATTTTTTTTATGCTGCATTTCCATGCCACGGCTCTGCTGAACTCAAAAAGTTGTGGATAGCATTGTACGAGGTGTCTTTTTTTGGTACCACCTCGGTCGAGGTTCCAAGTGGACTGCAGACCACTGATTGGTCAGAGAGAATCCTCACTAGCGCGACACAGATAATCCAGCACAAACCAACCATTTTTAAATAGCCAGGCTACCGTCAATAGCAACCGCAGTGTTTTTTTTAAAGCACACCACAGTACAATTGAAGAAGTGCAGACATTGTTGCCACTGAAAGGATCCAGCGAATGTTGAAGATGATGTTATGGCAGTTTCACTCGCCGTTATAGCGATGAGCTGAGAATTCCACCTACACTGAGAGAGTACTATCCATAGTGAAAAAACAGAATAGCAAAAAGCACCTGGTACCAAAAGTGAGTTGAGTCAAAATGAGGCGTTAGAGTACCAGAGGACTGGGTGCTACATTTCTGCTTTACTACGAAACTTGTTGCGAGAGAAAACAGCAAGTTCCTGTACTGTGTAAATGAGGTAAGTATATACAGAGGTTCTATATAATTAACCCTGTAAAATGGCTTTAAAATGGCATTTAAATACCTTTAAAAATCTCGACAAGAACCTCTGAGCAGAGCACAAATGCAAAACAATGCATTGGTTAGGATCTGAATGAAGTCCGACTCAATGGATATACAGTGAAAAGGAGGAAACAGATGTGGAAGCTGAAGATTAGATTCCTGACAGGCCTGTTCTCATGTGCAGCTCCGCTCTTAGCCTGGTGGCTCCACCACTCACTGCCTCTCTCATAATTCACCTTCACGCAGCTAAAACTGCTCAACAGAGGTCTTGTCCAGATGATCAATTGATAGTTTTCACACATCCATCCATGCGTACTCCAAAGTATGGACTATTAGTCTCAGCAACAAATGATAATGGTCCTCCTGGCAGTTCCGTTTCCTGAACAGGTTATCCTTTGGACGTACGGTCAAGGGCAGTGATGAAGCCATCCTGAGGAATTACTTAAAGGTAAAAAGAAAGCTTCTTCAGTGCAGCCATACAGAGCTGGGACAAATTGAGACACAGCGAGACGCCTAAGCTACTGTATAATAGAATCTCGCTGTAGACCCAGATAAGGCTGGGATAATATTATGATGGCTAAACCGTGACTAAAAGCTTAATTTATCATCCGTATTTTTGTGATGAGTCGTGGTCATGCTGTGTGCAGATATAAATAATTCTGTACTAATGTGTTCTAATTCAATCTCGGCGGGAAATACAAACTGTCAGGCGTCAGTAAGCCAAACACAGTAACACACCATGGACAGTGTGTGTGTGTGTGTGTGTGTGTGTGTGTGTGTGTGTGTGTGTGTGTGTGTGTGTGTGTGTGTGTGTGTGTGTGTGTGAGTGCCAGTGCTGGCCCCAAGTCCCATCCTCCATTGCCCATATGACACCAAGTGGCCTGCTGGCAACAGTGAGACCATTAACACACTGCGGCCTAGGAATAAAAAAAGATCTATGTCCCCGGCACTCAGCTGTACTTGAGCGTATATATGAGGGACTAGTCCTTTAGCTTTAACCCCTGCACATCTAAGTTTGTGGCTACCAAACAAAGTTGCCAAAATAGAAATGTAAAATGTTCCTACTTTTGCACTTGTTGGATGTTATTCTGGTTAAAACACATGCCACAAGGCTAGACTGGGTCCAACATGATGCGCTCTATAAGAATGAGGAGATATGGCCTAGTTTGGTTGTGCACTGCTCCCCAGGGGGTTCCATTATACATTACTCAATCCTCCAGACCTTTTACTGGGAAAAGAAGGAGCAACCGAGTAAAGTCTTAATCCTCACCCTTGAACCATCTGCTGGGGGGGATGAACGTTAATTTGTAGCCTAAACAAATAATATATAGGCTATACTGTATATATTTTTTTCAGCAATAATTCTGACTTCTGCTATTTGCAAACAATATGACTGATGTAGATCTCTTATTAAATCATAACACATTCATTCAACACCAAGACTTGTAAATCAGGCCATTTGTTTATGCAAAGCCCTAGATATTACACCAAGGAGTGCTGGTATTTTTAAAGCTACAACCCATCCTACCGATGCTACCCGCAAACACCATATATTTCCTTCAGTCTCGGCCACTGCTAAACCTTTCAGCGTGCAGTTTAAGCATTTTCTGTGTCTTCCCGCATTTTCTTGTTCATACAATTAGTGAAGAACACACTGTGTCACACTTTTGTATCTTATACGGATCTGTGTCGAAAAGCAGTACATGATTTAATGGAACAAACAGACACACACACACACACACACACAACCTTAGATCAACAACAGCTATTACAGTAACTGGAATAAAAATATGTTAGAAATGATAGAATCATCATCTACACACCCAACGTGTTCCCATTAGCCACAGCAACATAAGGTCTTTAAAACACTGTAAAAATCCTTCTGCCCTTGGAGGGCGAGCAATTACATTTAGCAGTTTTGAACTTTGGCAGACAACACGACTCTGCCTAGGCTAAAGGTTGGATGATATATCCTTATAGTCCTCAGTCCAGGTCAGAGGTTTCCGACATGTTTTTCAACCCCCCCCCCCTCCTCTCTGGGTTCCTTGCAGATGTGAGAGTGAGCTGATCATTTCACCGATAATCCACTCACCTGGGGGTTGGCACTAGAGGAGCATGTACTGTATATGGGAATGATGATTCAGACCAGATGCATCTCTCTCTCTCTCTCTGCTGTTATCTCCCTCTCTATGGTGACGGCTCTATATTAGATTGATAGCACTAACTCACTCTTTCATCAGATGGAGGGGTCTGGGACAATGATGCTGGCTGCGTGACTGACTACAGTATGTGATCATCCTGATTGCAGCTGGTGTGTGGATGAACCACCGACTATCACCTAACATAGAAATGCATAGAAGTTAATTCATATCTGCTTTTGAGAGAGTAAAGGACCTGTTTGAACTCGGTCAGAAGTCACCAATAATCCTCATTCCCTCCAAAGTATAAACCTAAATTGCTGTATAGGCTATGTATAGGGTGATACATGGTGGTAGATGCCATAAAGCCTAGCTGGGGACTCCTGCAGGACTCCACTTTGGGGACCCCAGGATTAGAATGATTCTAATGCCTCTTGATGGGTTGTGTGACCCTGGAACTATATCTCAGCTGAGTGAGCATGTATTAAACACAATGCAACCATTTTAATTGTATCGACAACTGCCTGCGGCATTTCTTCAATGGGAAGTGAGTAACTGCGGCCTAAACTGTGGTCTCCCGCAAGGTTACAGCGTTGTTAAACTTACATGGTTTATTGGAAGTTTACCTCGCAGGTATTACGGCCAAATGGTGTGTCTGAGGCTGCACGGGAAGGGCAGTGGTAAGACACCGCTGCGAGATTCCCCGTTGGGATAGAAATATAGCAGAAATACTCTATAAAAAAAAAAATCACTTATTCTACCTGAAGTGACTGAATCCACCCGTGCAAACTTTGAGCTGCAAATCCACTCATGTCTGTGTAATCTGCACACACACACACTCGCGCGCACACACACACACATACTCGCACACACACACACACACACACACACACACACACACACACACAGTGTAGGAAAACCCGCCGGCATGCAACGAATGAGAAGCGAAAGAAGCGATGCAAACTTACGTGAAGACGAAAAATAAAGTGGTCGATCCCACAAGGAGTGTGGCAGCAGTGGACACTGGGATGTATTTGGTGGGTTTAAATCTCTTTCCAGCGCTGTTGGGCATTCTGTAATTTCCACATTCCTCAATTATTTATTCCGATTGGAGACGCATGTAGAAAAAAAGATCCAGCGTACAAAAGGTATAGGCCTTTCTATGGCTATTAAGAGGTGCAACCGGTCCGATCTATGCTATCGTTGAAGCCGCATAGATCCTAAAATAGAGAGGCAGGAATACACAGAGCTCAGCTCACTCGAAGCCGCCTGGAAATCCCACCCTTCCAATCCAGCCCACTGCTGAGGTCACTGAACCGCTTGAAAAGGTGGAGCCTGTGTGCAAACCCTGCAAGTGTCTTCAGAAGAAAACGATCGGATCAGTAACGTTGATTAGCTCGCAATTAATGATTTCGTCAGAAAGCATTAGTCACTCTGCACTCTCTTTTTTATTTTTTTATTTTAAACCCAGGATATTTTTGCGAATTTAAAGAAAAACTAGCCTGGGCCTACTTTTCTCGCAAAATGCTCACAGACTCTATCAATGTAGCTGTAAATGAATCTAACAGCATTGAGAAGACAAGCTGTTTGGTGTTTTGGCAGCTGCTGTGCAGGTATAGCCTAGTTCTGGTCCGGATAGGCAGTATAGGCCTGGTGCTCTCTTGGCAGAGAGAGCGACACCAAACTTCAGTTTGATGTTGCTTTATTTGCTTACCTACAAGCGTGCACGTGTAGGCTACAAGGCAGGCATAGTTGCTATGGCAAATAGTCGACTTCCACTCTTGCATTCGGTTTGGTTATTGTATAGCCTACCAAAAATGCATTTATTTAAGTTGCTAAAATGACTCTTCCCATGCCAGCCACAGTCCTATCACCAACAAACAAGCAGTGGGCAGTTTAGGCCTACTGGAATCAGGCTGTGTTGATTTGTGCGGCTTTAAATTGTAAACCAATGTTTCAGAAGCTGATGAGGTTGATGTGGTCCCACTGACATGCTGAATGGAGTTTATAACCAGGGCTACTCCGCTGTAGGTAGACTACTGCTGTGGATTTAGGGATTAGAGCGCCCTCAAGTGGCACATGTTGGGATTTATGACAATTGCGCGAGGTGTGGAGCGGAAGTCGTCATCGTTGCGGTGTTTATTTTTTATTTATTAATAATAATAATAATTTATACTTTATTAATCCCGCAAGGGAAATTACAATGTTTTCACTCTGTTGTTATTATTATACACAGGCCTGAATTTTACACACACACACACACACACACACACACACACACACACACACACACACACACACACACATGCACACACATACACACACACACACATACGTACACACACATACACACACACACACACACACTAATGGAGAGATGTCAGAGTGAGGGGGCTGCCCATGGAAAGGTGCCCCGAGCAGCTGGGGGGTTCGGTGCCTTGCTCAAGAGTACCTTGGCAGTGCCCAGGAAGTGAACTGGCACCTGTCCACCTACCAGTCCACCACCATACTTTGGTCCGTATGGGGACTTAAACCAGCAACCCTCCGGTTCCCAACCCTACTCAACTCCCTACTGACTGAGTTACTGCCACAATTTTTTTGTATTCAATGCTTTCAAATACAAAGCAGGCATTTTTATATCTCATTTTACAAATTATTCTAAGCAGCATACACATAAAATAAAGGAAATAAAAAATAAAATAAAACGATAAGAAAACCCTATAAAGCAATACAAATAAAAATATACAATAAATTCTGATACATTGAAATAAACTTATAAATTAACAAAAGTGAATAAGATGGAGAGCTTTAATCAGTACAAACTTTAAGTAATTCAACAAGTTCAAGGCACTTCTTTTTTCCGGAGGGCTATTGCACAAAACCAGGATAAGGGGTTAACTCGGGATATTCAAGATGAATTTAGTCTTGACTCGGTTGCACAAAAGCAGGTTGAATTAAACCCAGCCAAGTAACGATGGCGATGTATTCTTTGCAGTTAGCCTGCTCTAGAGCAGTTGGTGTTTTATCTTTGTTTGGTTTTGGTAGCCTATTAAAGAAAGTATATCTTGTTTCATTGTAGTCAATAATGTATTATTTTGTAGTCTTATAATGCTTCAAAAGGCAATTCTCTTATACCAGTCCAGAAAAACTGAGAAAAGTTAGTTGGAAGGTCATCTTGACCAGGTGATTTTCCCAAGGCCATTTTTTATTTATTGCCACATCAAACTCCTCAATTGTCAAATCCAGAAAGAGACACGTGATGGGAGGAGGGATGGTGAGAGAGAAGAAGAGGCGGTGGTGAGAGAGAGATACAAGAAGTCTGAGATTTGTTGAATGGAAGAGCATATACCAAAGCCTAGTTGTTTCAATTGGCAGGAATTTGGTTATGTAGACGAAAGGACAGAGAATATGTACTGGGTGTGGTGAACAAGGGACAAGGGACAGAGACAAGGGACTCCCTATAGTACTACTGGGAAATGAACTGCAGTAGCTATGTGGTGGTGGTTGAAGTGTGGGTTGAAAGGAAGGAATTAGTGGTTGTGAATGATTATAACCCTGGTAAGACAATATAATTAAACAAATTTAGACAAATGGACAAAGAAGACCAAGCATTGTATGGTGTGGGGACATCAATGCACAAAACTAAATGCAAAACTATAATGGCAATGGCCAGTCATAGAAGATTTGTTAGATGAGAGGAATTTAGTGATGGCATCAGTATAAGGGAGGCCTCGGGGAAGACCCAGGACTAGGTGGAGGGATTATATCTCCAACCTGGCCTGGGAACGCCTCGGGATCCCCCAGTCAGAGCTGGTTAATGTGGCTCGGGAAAGGGAAGTTTGGGGTCCCCTGCTGGAGCTGCTCCCCCCGCGACCCGACACCGGATAAGCGGACGAAGATGGATGGATCGATCAGTATAAACATTCATGCGTCAGTAACTGAAGTATACAGGGTGAAAAATGGCTGATTGGGAAAGCTAACTCAGAGATGTTTAAGGAAGAGTCAACTTTATTGTCAATTCTGCAATATGTGCTAGACATACAGAGCAATTGAAAATACGTTTCTCTCTGACCCACGGTGCAATGACACGTACAAGTATAATATAAAATATAAGAAATACAAATATAGATGAAAGCAATTAATATATAAAATAAAAAGATAAATAATATGTACAATTAAGATAAAGATAGATAAATAGTGCAAATGTAAGGCAAAACAAAACAGTAGAGAAAACTAAAGATATTAAGATATTGAAAATGTGCAATATAAAAGGAAGAGTTCCTGAGTGTCTTCTTCTGAGTTTAAAGGAACACGCCGACTTATTGGGAATTTAGCTTATTCACCGTAACCCCCAGAGTTAGACAAGTCCATACATACCCTTCTCATCTCCGTGCGTGCTGTAAGGCTGTCTGACGGCTCCAGCATTAGCTTAGTCCAGCACAGATCCTGCAGTTAACTGGTTCCAACTAGCCTACTGCTCCGAATTGTGACAAAAGTGACAAAATAACGCCAACATGTTCCTATTTACATGTTGTGATTTGTAGAGTGACAGTGTGTACAAAAAACAACGTAACATGAGACACAGCTATCTTCTAACAGTAAAAAAATTGGGAACTATATTCTTAGACAGGCTTGCTGCGAGCATATCACACCGCCCAAGTACTATATTCTTCCGCCAGATAATATAGTTCCCGGTTTGTTTACGGTTAGAAGACGGCTGTGTCTCATGTTACGTTGTTTTTTGTACACACTGTCACTCTACAAATCACAACATGTTGGCGTTATTTTGTCACTTATTCGGAGCAGTAGGATTGCTGGAACCATTCACCTGCCTGTTCTGTGATGGGCTAATGCCGCTGGAGCCGTCAGACAGCCTTACAGCACGCACGGAGATGAGAAGGGTAGGCCTATGTATTAGTCGGCGTTTTCCTTTAAGGAAGAATCTAAATCAGATTATTGATAATAGGAACATAGAAACTCTTGATAATAAAATAGGAGAAGTAGAACACCTGCACTGAGATCCATTTCTAAGAGTAAATGCAAAATAAAGAGGAAGACAGTACCATGGAGGAATGGAAGATACAAGTAAAGAAGCTGTGTGAAACAGAAATAGGGCATGTCAACTAAATGGAAAGAGGCCATCATATTCATGATAGATACAGTACAAAAAGCTCAAGCTGTAGTAGCCCAAGGAGGACAATAACAGAGAAAACTTAGAGGTGTGTGTGTGTGTGTGGGGTGTGTGTGTGTGTGGGTGAAATGAAAGCTAAATGAAAATGTAATGTAATGGTTAGAACAATTGCTAAAAAATTGAAATAAGAAGGCAATAATAAAGAAAGAAAAATCTGAGTTAATAGGTTAATTAGGCCACTGTTAAGGTACACAGTTCTAATAAGTTTTCTGAGGAGGGAGGACGAGATTTAGAGAAAACTGAACCTGAAAACAATGGAAGAAGAAAAACATATTTAAGTGCAGAAGGATTAAATACATTTTTTTGTACTGCAATAAAGTGTGGGAGGAAGGTAAAATACCAGAAATTGTAATCCAGCGGTAATTGTCCCCATAAGTAGGCTAGGCTAGGCTAGCCTAACATCGCACATAGGCTATTAGCCTATGGAAGGAATGGTGAATGAAAGACTAATGTATTATTTAGAGCAGTGTTTCTCAAATGGGGGTAGGCCTAGCCTACGTGTACCCCAAGGGGTAGCCTACTTTGGAGGACTGCAGGGGGTAAGGTAAGTTTTTGTCGCTTTTTTGAAGTTTGTCATTTAAAAAAAGTTTTTGTCACTGTTTTCGACCTGTTCTTGCCTTCCTTCCTTCCTTCCTTTTTTTCTAATGTCTGCTTTTTTCTCCAGGTTTTTGTCGCTTTTATGAAATTTTTTTTGAAGTTTGTATTCCTTCTTTCTAGTCTGTCGCTTTTTATTAAGTTTTTGTCGCTGTTTTCTTTTTTGATACTATTTCCCACCTATTATTGCCATACTTCCTTCTTTCTACCGACCTTTTACGTTTTTAGGGTTGTTTTTTTAATTTTTTTGTTGCCTTTTTTTCAGTTAGGTTCAGTAAAACACTGACGGGACAAACCGGAGACCGTAGGAGTTAACCAACTCCACAAGATGGCAGTAATGTAACACTAAGGATGCCTGCTGCCGTTTTACGTCAAAGAAGAAGAAGGCTCGGGTCAATGGGTGGGCCACTGTACTGTTTGTAGGAAACTGCCTAGATTAGCTTTGCGGTCTCTACTGTGTTTTTAGTTTCCAGAGCCGCCACCCGGTAGATGTTGTGCCACATAAAGCGTGTTTTGTTTCCCTTGCTGGAGTTGGAATTAACAGTCAAGCGCCATTAAGCAGAAGAAAGCAATACATTTGTAAGGAGGGATAGCGTTACGGCTTGGTAGCGTTAAACCTGTTAAGCTCAGCTAATTAGCTAGCAATAGTGCGCTTGTTCAGCGGCTCGCAGGATGTCGTACAGGAAAACTTTAAAACTTGTTTGCGGGCTCGCCGGAGGCTCTGCCGTCTTAGTATTCGCCGCTGCCGCTGCTGACTCCCGCGGATACTTCGGCGAGCAACGCGGAGAGGCAGGGAGTCGGTGGTCGAGATTCACCGTTCTTCAAGCTGCGCAGCCGGCGTGGACACCTGCCAGCCACACGCCAGCCCCGACTGGACACGCCTGGGACTTTAACTGGGATAAGTACGTGCTTCTAACGTTACGCTGTCGCTTAATTGTTTGATTATTTGAACGTAATCAATAGCATTATATTCCCTCCATTTTCCACTCCAAATCTCTGTCAAATATGGGCTACATCAATTTAACAACCACGGTGAAATGTAGGTTGATTTTGTGAAACGAACGTATATTGGACAATTAACATTTCGGCTTACGTGCAGTTTAGTATCCCAAATGATGGAGGTCTTATTTGATACAGGTTAGGGTAACACAGGGGGTTTAGCAGGTTCATAATTAATTAAGAACATTGTATGGGGAATTTGGGACAATGAACTGCACGTATACCCAACATTTCAATATCTTGCTAAAATGAGTTTGTGTTTTGGATGCACACTGAATCTGGGGAACTAAGGATTTGTGAGATCGAGTCACAATGATGTGAGTCTGGCGTAGGGTTTCTTCAAAACAAGATGTTTAGAAGTTTCTCAAAGTATTATACTGATATTATAGTATTATAATCCGTATAGTCATCTTAAATCATAGTTGTGTTAACCCAGTTTTCCACACCTCAAGTTAACCGTGTCAGACAAAGCCGGTCCTAATCTCAAGATCACCTCGTCTTACCTCTGTTCAGGAGAGACCCATCTGCACTGACCAATGGGAAGAAGAAAGAAAATGCAACTGAAGACCCCAGCTCCGAGCAGGACAACGGCAAACCAAAAGCTACACGCAATATTCTCCTCATCAGACACTCCCAGTACATCCTGAGTGGGAACAGCGACAAGGAGAGGATCCTCACTCCATTAGGTCCTTGTTTCCACTTAAGTCACATGGAAAGTTGACCAGACAGACAGCAGTCTGTTAAGTAATTTTAGTCACACAGAGGAAACACATTGATGCTTGGATCTAGCTTCAATAAATTACAGTTCTGTCTCTGATAGCGTAATAGCATACATGTTCACCAGGGAATGTCTAATAAGGGGAGAACTTCCACTCTCGGGGAAACATCCGGCTTCTGAACTGGTTGCAGTTCCACTCGGGTTCCATATGAGGGCGCTCACGGGCAACTGCAGAATGAATGGATGTCTATGGAGCTATACCCCTCAAAATCCACTTCTCTCAGCATATCATTTTTTTGTCTAGTAATTTGATTGTTGCATTCGAAAGGGGAGGCAAAGAAAATATACACTGCTGGGTGTTAGATTTTTTTAAAGTCACTTTTTTGTTCAAAAAAGCCTTTTAAAATGTCAATGACGTCATACACATATACGGCCAGAGATACTGTTTTACGGCAAGCTCTGAGTCCCTTCCTCTTTTCTCTGGAGGCATCGACAACACAGCTGACAGGTTAGGCTCTCCCTGGCAATGCACGTGCTAGAAAGAGTTTTGGTTTGCTAATGTTTTAGACGGGCTCTGACATTCTGGTTCCGCTTTGGATGCCATCAAGCGGGATCTCTGGTCGTAATCAGTCCTTCACTGACCAATCGGCATTCATTAGCGGAATGCTAGCGTGTTATGGGCAACAACGACTCAACCTGTAAGAAATCGAAAGGACATAAGTACTCGTTCATTCAACTTTCGACCTATAACCCATGTTGAACTTGCAAAAACTACAATCAAATCTGAGATTTGTCAACGGCAATCGGGCGAAAGAGACAAATTTAGCTGTCTAGCTCCATAGACTCCCATCAATTTTGCACTCGCCCGCGATCTCCCCCAGTGGAACTCTGGTGGAACTGCAATCAAATTCGGTGCAATCGGGCTAAATAGGGAGTGAACAGGCTCTCCGTAGGCAGGCTCTAGTACCACCCTGACAGCAGAATGATCTCTGTTTGTTTGCTTGCCTGTTGTCCTACCCAAATGGCCGTTTCTGACAGACCGTTTCTGACAGGCCGTTTCTGACAGGCCGTTTCTGACAAAATGACCCCTGTGTCTCCACTTCCCAGGTCGTGAGCAGGCTGAGTTCACGGGAAAGCGGTTGGCAGCGTTGGGACTCAAGTATGATGTTCTGGTCCACTCCAGCATGGCCAGGGCCACGGAGACTGCAAATATAATCAGCAAACACCTCTCAGGTAGTGGATAGAGCTGTACTGTCTAACCCCAGTCTGGGAAAAGGTGGAAAGTAAATTTGGTCATCTATTATTTTTTTTATCTCTATTGCTCTAAGCACTGTTTCAGTTTATACAATTTTATATGAACAATAACGGTAAAAGAAAAACACCCTAACTCTCACTGGGCCTAAGTTGCCCCCCACCAGACCTAAGCCTAGTGCTGGGCGATATGGAGAAAATCAGATATCACGATATTGTTGACCAAATACCTCGATGTCGATATTGCGACGATATCGTAGGGTTGGCTATTGGTGCTTTTACCAAATATTAGATCGAAGAATTAAAATAAAATGCGATAAATAATCATCAGTAATGTGGATATAATAACTATGTGGGTAAAGGCCTAGAACAGCTAGCAGTCTGGTAAGTTCAGAAAAGTACATCACTTTAATAACATATGACAGCACTGACCATATTACAGTATTACTATATCCAAAATCTAAGATGATATCTGGACTCGTATCACGATATATCGATATAATATCGATATATTGCCCAGCCCTACCTAAACCACTGGGAATTATTTCTTAATGTATTTTTAATGCATTTTTTAAACTTAAACGTTAGCTTTTAGCACTGACTAAATGTAGGCCCCTATGAAGTCTGTCTTATAGCCTTTTTAAATTCTCAATTTCATGATTCCGTCCATGATTCTGTTATCTCAGAAGCTATTGGGCTCTACAGTACGTTAATGCTGCCATCAGGCTGGGACTCCGGGCCCTAGTCATAAAAAATAAAAACAAGACACTTGCCACCAGGCTAAACAACTCTTCGGGGGGGAAACCCTGTAATCATATCCCTTTTTATCATTGTCGTATGCTTCTGTATGGCACACATTAAAGCTGGTGCACAAACGTATATTAACATTTTTGTTTCGCCCCGGATGTCGTACGGGTCTAGGAGTGGAGCTGGTGAGCTGTGATTTGCTGAGAGAGGGTGCACCTATCGAGCCGGTTCCACCGGTCACTCACTGGAAGCCCGACGCTGTGGTGAGCGAAGCTACAACCACTCTACCTCTAGAGCGTGCTGTAGGCCTGAGATTCTGTATCATTTGCATATCCTTGTAGCGCTCTGCTGCCCACATGTCCGTGCACATGTCCTGTCAATTGTTTTATTTAGGCTGCAAAAAAAAATCAGCCAATACATCAGTGCACTGCCACAGGAATGGGTCGTAGGAAGAGTCGATTACCAAAATGCCAAAGTTTAAAGGTGTCTGGCAGCTGAGGATCAATCTTTTCATTAGTTGTTTCATTTAAATAGACATTTTGCCATTGTTACATAATAAATTGCTAAATAACCAGTTGGTACATTTTTTAGATAAATACATTCATTCATTCATTACTTACTTACTTACTTACTTCTTACTTACTTACTTACTTACTTTATTGATCCCCAAGGAGAAATTCAAGGTCCCAGTACCTCAAAGACATCACACACATCATACACATACATTTATAAACAGGATGACAAATCCACATGAATATGAATAATATGGACAATAAAAGAAAAGATACAAAATAAAAACAATCCACATGAATGTATTAAGGGATGTATAAGCCTGAGACACTTGCAGTGACAGTGCAGGGACTGACCCTGTGATTCAGTCTGCGTGGTAAGGTGCTCTATGAGAGGGGGTGTCACGGTGGTAGTGCAAATAAGTCCAATAGTAAAAGTCTAGAGACCAGCATTAGATATGGACTCTATTGAGGACTTAAAGGGTTAGGTGTTACTCCATTGCAAAAACATACCCCAATGCTATCTAGCCACGCAGGTGGATTTTGGTCATCATGTCATTTGCTTCAACTTCAAATTTTGGACCTGATTGGATAATTAAAGGGTCAGTAAGTAGCTTTTATAAAAATATTTGTATACATATTTTCTGAAACTGTCACTATAGCCTGACAGAAGCACACGAGACGGCTAATCTGTTCCTTCCTCTGCCCCCTCCTAATGCTCCCAGTGGCATTTGCAAGTTTCCACCGCGCCCAAAGATTAAAAACCAAGCACGGCCAAGAAGTCTCCAACGCCGTGTCAATGACTGCTCGTGAACTGTGGTCGAGCGCTGAGTGACATGACGCTGTCACGAACACATGAACCCTAACCATCACTTGTCATGACAAAAACTGAATGACAGTTACTAAAAGAAGCGTTATGTCATAAAAGTTTAGGACTTGTTTATGTTTATGACCCTTTCATGACAGTGTCATGTCACTCTTATTTAGATACTAAAGATGCACCGATTACAACTTTCTAGGCAGATTCCGATTTTCATTGAGTTAGGCCAGCCGATGCCGATTGCGCAAATATTAATTTTCTATCTTTTCTTTAATAGAACATTTTGCACAGAACATAGACATGTTTTTTAACAGATAATGGATCACTATAAAATATAACTATATATATATATATATATATATATATATATATATATATATATATATATATATATATATATATATATATATACAGTGCCTTGCGAAAGTTTTCGCCCCTTGAACTTTTCGACCTTTTGCCACATTTCAGGCCTCAAACATAAAGATATAAAACTGTAATTTTTTGTGAAGAATCAACAACAAGTGGGACACAATCATGAAGTGGAACGAAATTTATTGGATATTTCAAACCTTTTAAACAAATAAAAACTGAAATATTGGGGGCAAAATTATTCAGCCCCCTTAAGTTAATACTTTGTCGAACGACCTTTTGCTGCGCGATACAGCTGTAAGTCGCTTGGGGTATGTCTCTATCAGTTTTGCACATCGAGACTGACATTTTTGCCCATTCCTCCTTGCAAAACAGCTCGAGCTCAGTGAGGTTGGATGGAGAGCGTTTGTGAACAGCAGTTTTCCGTTCTTTCCACAGATTCTCGATTGGATTCAGGTCTGGACTTTGACTTGGCCATTCTAACACCTGGATATGTTTATTTGTGAACCATTCCATTGTAGATTTTGCTTTATGTTTTGGATCATTGTCTTGTTGGAAGACAAATCTCCGTCCCAGTCTCAGGTCTTTTGCAGACTCCATCAGGTTTTCTTCCAGAATGGTCCTATATTTGGCTCCATCCATCTTCCCATCAATTTTAACCATCTTCCCTGTCCCTGCTGAGGAAAAGCAGGCCCAAACCATGATGCTGCCACCACCATGTTTGACAGTGGGGATGGTGTGTTCAGGGTGATGAGCGCGCTGTTTTGCTTTTTAGCCAAACATAAGCGTTTGGCATTGTTGCCAAAAAGTTCGATTTTGGTTTCATCTGACCACAGCACCTTCTTCCACATGTTTGGTGTGTCTCCCAGGTGGCTTTTGGCAAACTTTAAACGACACTTTTTATGGATATCTTTAAGAAATGGCTTTCTTCTTGCCACTCTTCCATAAAGGCCAGATTTGTGCAGTATACGACTGATTGTTGTCCTTTGGACAGAGTCTCCCACCTCAGCTGTAGATCTCTGCAGTTCATCCAGAGTGATCATGGGCCTCTTGGCTGCATCTCTGATCAGTCTTCTCCTTGTATGAGCTGAAAGTTTAGAGGGGCCGCGCGGGCCTTCGTAGATTTGTAGTGGTCTGATACTCCTTCCCTTTCAATATTATCGCTTGCACAGTGCTCCTTGGGATGTTTAAAGCTTGGGAAATCTTTTTGTATCCAATCCGGCTTTAAACTTCTCCACAACAGTATCTCGGACCTGCCTGGTGTGTTCCTTGTTCTTCATGATGCTCTCTGCGCTTTACACGGACCTCTGAGACTATCACAGAGCAGGTGCATTTATACGGAGACTTGATTACACACAGCTGGATTCTATTTATCATCATTAGTCATTTAGGTCAACATTGGATCATTCAGAGATCCTTACTGAACTTCTGGAGAGAGTTTGCTGCACTGAAAGTAAAGGGAGGGCTGAATAATTTTGCACGCTACTTTTTCAGTTTTTATTTGTTAAAAAAGTTTGAAATAGCCAATGAATTTCGTTCCACTTCATAATTGGGACCCACTTGTTGTTGATTCTTCACAAAAAATTACAGTTTTATATCTTTATGTTTGAGGCCTGAAATGTGGCAAAAGGTCAAAACGTTCAAGGGGGCCGAATACTTTCGCAAGGCACTGTATATATATATATATATATATATATATATATATATAAAAATTACTCCTGGTGTGGGAAATTCACAGACATCTAAAGTGCAATGTTGGAACCATTTCCTTCTTTTCACATCCAATGTCACGCTAAAAAAAATGCGATTTGGGTTTTTGGTGTCGTCCCTCCACGCCCTACTTTCTCCTTGCAGGTGTTGCATATCGCAAACTTGTTATCTTCCGCTCACACGCTGAAGAATTCCCAACAGCTGACATGTTGCAGGTTCATTCACGAGGTTCCCTACGTGCGCGAGAATAGCGCCCGACGACGCGCTTCATCAAGCGTTAGCGTACGCGCCACACGGGCGGAAAAGTTGAGAGAAAGCGAAAGTGTAATGTGATGTGGCGTGTGCGGCGCGTAGGCCCGCTGAGAACTGTAACTCGTGTAACTCATGTTGTCAGTTAATTGTAGCGTTGACCGGCATGAAATCTGCATATGTCAGACTGACCTGCCGGTCGCCGATCGTGGCCGCGCACGTGAAAACCGGACAATTCCTATTCCTATCGGTGCATCTCTAGTAGATACCTTCAAGTAAAGTGTAACCAAATGTGTTTCTGAAAACATTTGCGCATGTGAGAAATAGACAACGCAGTAACGGAACCTCGATTTCATATTTGATCAGCGCTGCCTAGTTTGACAGCAGTTCACGAGCAGTCATTGACACCGCGTTAAGAGACTCCTCGGCTCCGATGGGTTGTTTTTCTTACGCCGTTGAGAGCACCAGGAGGAATTTTACTTTAAACTTTACTTTATTAATATCAAAAAGTTACGCACTAAAGCTTTAATGTAAATGTGACCACCAATATTCCCTACTGAGAGCGGTGCAGCAGCAGTTTTCTCCCCTGAGTGATTCAGTGCCGATTTAGCCTCTAGTAGAAGGAACGGTCTTTCCATACGGTTGGCCTCATTTTGGAACTAAACTCTTCATACATTCCCCATAATGCACCGCAGCATCATGCATTGACTTGTGTACTGACCGAGGGGGCTCGAACAGAACCCTTTCATGTGACAAAGGTGGCTTTCAACCTCTCTACCGTCCTCCAGCAGTACCACGAAGACGGAGCTCGCATCGAGGCAGCGTTCCGCCGCTACATCCACCGAGCCGACGCCAAGCAGAAGGAGGACAGCTACGAGATCATCGTGTGTCACGCCAACGTCATCCGCTATTTTGTCTGCAGGTTTGTGCCGCCGGCGGACTCAGTGGTCGCAGCTCAGCTGTGTTCTGGCTTTGCAGACCACTGGGTTTGAACTGTGCCTATACTGTGCCTTGAACTGTACGATTTTTTTTTTTTTTTTATCGAGTATGTGCTTCACTTGTCATTGTGCTCTTAATGGAATTCTTAAAAGAAAATTCCTGTTTATTGTAAATCTTGGAGCTGCTACATGCAGCCTTGTGCATTTCTTGGTGATGGTGCATCTGGTTGAAAATAGACATCTAGTTAGTGATGATGATGACAAGGTTTTAATATCCTCCAAATGACTACTTACAGGACAAGATCACACACAAATCAAATTAATTGTTAAAGTGCTCATATTATGCTCATTTTCAGATTCATAATTGTATTCAGAGGTTATATCAGAATAGGTTTACATGGTTTAATTTTCAGAAAACACCATATTTTTGTCGTACTGCACATTGCTGCAGCTCCTCTTTTCACCCTGCGTGTTGAGCTCTCTGTTTTCGTTACAGCGTGAGAAATCTCACTTCTGTTCCATCTTTGTTGGGAGTTGCACATATGCTCAGTACCTAGGTAAGGACTACTAGCCAGTCAGAAGCAGAGTATGAGGACGTGCCCTAACAGTACCTAGGTAAGGACTACTAGCCAGTCAGTTGCAGAGTATGAGGGCGTGCCCTGACAGTACCTAGTTAAGGACTACTAGCCAGTCAGTTGCAGAGTATGAGGGCGTGCCCTAACAGTACCTAGTTAAGGACTACTAGCCAGTCAGAAGCAGAGTATGAGGACGTGCCCTAACAGTACCTAGGTAAGGACTACTAGCCAGTCAGTTGCAGAGTATGAGGGCGTGCCCTGACAGTACCTAGTTAAGGACTACTAGCCAGTCAGAAGCAGAGTATGAGGGCGTGCCCTGACAGTACCTAGTTAAGGACTACTAGCCAGTCAGAAGCAGAGTATGAGGGCGTGCCCTGACAGTAGCTAGGTAAGGACTACTAGCCAGTCAGAAGCAGAGTATGAGGGCGTGCCCTGACAGTACCTAGGTAAGGACTACTAGCCAGTCAGAAGCAGAGTATGAGGGCGTGCCCTGACAGTACCTAGGTAAGGACTACTAGCCAGTCAGAAGCAGAGTATGAGGGCGTGCCACGCTAGCAGCTAGGCGAGCATTATAACGTGTTACAAAGTGACCACATTTGTCTCTGAAGTAAAGGCTGGACTACAATAGAGCTGTTTGGAGCAGTTGGTGAACAGTGTTTTCTGTTGGAGATGGGAAGTCCCTTTGGGGGGGGAGACTTTGGGCTTTTTCACTTTGTAAACCTATAACGTGCACAAAAAAGATATATAACACAATAAAGGAAAGGGACAAAAGCCCAAAAGTATAATATGAGCACTTTAAAAGAAAATTCCTGTTTATTGTAAATCTTGGATCTGCTACATGCAGCCTTGAGCATTTCTTTTCTTGGTGATGGTGCATCTGGTTGAAAATGGACATTTAGGACATCTAGTTAGTGATGATGATGATGAGGTTTTAATATCCTCCAAATGACTACTTACAGGACAAGATCACACACAAATCAAATGATTTGTTAAATAAGTGTCCATATACAGTATCTCTAGTTCTCAGCTGCTCATATCTTTCTTTTTGTCCCCCCAGGGCTCTGCAGTTTCCTCCAGAGGGCTGGCTACGTATGGGCTTGAACAACGGCAGCATCACGTGGCTCACCATCCGTCCGAGCGGCAGGGTGGCCCTCAGAACCCTGGGAGACGCAGGATTCATGCCCCCGGACAAACTAACGCGGACCTGACGGCCCCAACGCACGGCAGGTTTCTGGGACTCTGATGCCCAGTTAGTCGGTTGCAGGGTCAAAGCTCAGTTTTCTCCTTAAGTGTCTTGAAAATTACGTTTTGATGTTATTATTTTGTAATTGAACTACCATCATGTAACGAGAGACTCTGCGGTTGTGATAACTTCCGTGCCATAGAGCGCCAGCAGAAGTGATCAGCAGATGCTCGTGAATGTAACTGAGGATTTTTACACAAGTGGCTGATTTTTAAACCCCAAAAAAAAAAATTGTTGTATTTGTATAGCAGTTGTAAATGCAAATGTTCCAAGCTTTACATCGGTCATTACAGTATGCTGAAGTGTGAGGGTTATTGTGTTGTATGTCGCAGCTGTAGTAAATAAAAGAAACCGATAAATGGCTCAGTTTCTGTTCCATTTCTTTCCTGAAATAAATTCAAATAGACACATTGGCAGTAAAGTAGGAGTGATGTTTTATTGATTAGTTGAAAGCAAATGAGGTCTAGACATACAGAAAGAATTTAAGAATTTTTTTTTTTATAAAAGCACAGAATGCTAAAAGCACAAGAAGCATGTTTTAAGTTTTTTAGGTGCATTTTTGCAAAGTTCCACATTCAGAAACATTCAGAGACCAGAATTCGATCTGTCGTTACTTGAGAGCACAAGGATGACAATACAATCTTCTCAGTGAAGTAGTCTGTGCTCTCAGATAAAGGTTTAGTTCACAAAAAAAATATACATTCAGAACAAAGAGTGGCAATCTAAATATTAAATGATTGGCTTTTTTTTTTGTCCTAGACACAGCTGATAAGCCCTCCTACAGCAGTGAATTTATCCCTAAATTACAAATTTGTATAGAGCAGGTTCTTATACATTCAAATACTACCATTAGATTTAACATGTTTTAGAGAACTGCAAGAACCTGCGACATGTTTTCTGTAAGCCAATTTAAACCACCTAAGAGATTAATGACAGCTTCGGGCATCAAAGCTCTATTAAGCAATAGTTTTTAAATTAACTCTCCAAACTTTTTGTAATGTGAAGAGGGTTGTGAGTACCGCAGATCCCACTGGAAATGAACATCCAACTCTGTGTAGCTCTCAGCTAATCAGTTAGGTTCTCTGTAAGCTTAAGGCAGTTTCTTTGTCAGCTAGATGTCCAATAACAAGCAAAATAATTGCATCAGGATTCTGTTGCTGTTGAGTTAGTCTTTCTGCCTCCTAGTGGTTAGAAAAGGCCTAATGCAGCTTAAAGGTAGTCTCAGACTGGACAATTGTTACGTTTAGCCCAGACGAGACAAATTTGAAATTACGCTATACTGATGGGTGTGTTTTGTCATTCTTACTCACAATGTGGGAGATGCTTGTGAATGAAAGATATTTCAGAGAAAGAAAATTAAAAATTAAAAAAAAAAAATTGTACAGTCTAAGGCCGCCGGTAGTGGCAGAAAAGAAAAGTCCAGACATGTCCAGGAACCACTGAGAAAAGATGTAAAATGTATGCATTTATTGAACAAAATAAAAAAAAAACATGGAAGATCTTAGTCTAATCAGTCGTCCCCCATGTTCCAGATATTTCACGTATGAGCTAGAGAAAGTGTGTCCAAACTGACAGAGGACTGGTCCATCACTTCAGAAAATTAAGGCAATTCCTGAACTGAGGAGAACATAGGAAATGGCAGTCGGTTTAAACACCATTAATAAAAACATTTAAATTTTGTGCTACTGACCCAACATACAAAAAAATAACTTTTTAAAATATTGACATTTAATTTTTTTTTATTTTTTTTTTTAAAGAACATCCTCAGTGACAGAATCCTGTTGAGGATAGTTTTAGTGATTAACTAACTTTGGGGAGTGCGGCTTGTATTCACGATATTCAAAAAAGTTGACTCAGGCTATGATACAGGTGCTTCACACTTGCCACAAATAACATTACCGTCAATTCAACATCCCACCCACACCCACACAGAACATACATTGTCAAGATTCTCTTTTCATGAGTGTACATCACAACCCAACGTGATGAGAATTCCTGTATTACATAGGAGCAGTACCATACATCACTAATACAAATCTTCCAGACACTTGTGCATATTTCTGTTAGGTATGTGGTTTCTGAGCTCTGGTGTAGCCCCTGGGGGCAGCTGGATTTGTATTGGGATTGGGGATTGGGGAGGGCGGGGTTAGGGTTTAGAGATGGTATGGCCGTAGTGGTGGGAGGGAGTAGGCAGTTAGATTGATGGCTCGTTCAAGTGCTTGAGGCGGATGCGCTGGATGTAGCTAGCATTGGCAGGGCTGTAACGGCTGGGGCTGAAGTCTGTCGGGGCGGAGTGCCGGGCGGGACTGATGCGGCCGGTGGGAGACATCAGGACGCTGACCGGGGAGCCGGGAGTCTGATGCTGTATCCTGAGTCGTGGTTTTACCACCGCAGGGGTGGGCCAGCTAGAGGACACACATTAACGCCAGTCAGTGTTTACTTCTACAATACTTTGCTACAAATACTGAAAAGGTAAAATAAGTACCGATTCTACGGTCCCACAGCACACACTAACCACGGCCTAGCTGCATAGTGACAGGGTTTGGGGGTCAACATTTGCTGCACCTGGTGCTGACATTTAGGCCCTTTCCCTTCCATTAGTTAAAATGCACACACACACTGAAACACCACACATGTCACTGTCATCATCAGCACCTTTGCTTGGACTTTTTTTTTTTTTTTTTTTTTAATACCAATTTTATAAATCCATTTTAACAAAAAGAAATTACAACATTACACCACACTGTGTAAACAGAGTTTTTCCTCCTTTTGCCTCTATGACGTGTAGACAGCCAATCACAAGCATTATTAGACCTTGGTACAAGCATGCTGCATGCGGATTGGCTCACTGACGCTGATGAGATTGACTCCCTAGGTATTGAAATTTGGTATTAAATGACGAGGCATTTTTCGATAGTCCATACTATGGAGGAAATTCAGTCGGTGCCTAAAAGTATCAAAGTTCGGTACCCAGCCCTAGTGCTGGCATTTTTTACTAAGACATGGGGCCGTTGATTTGGTCTACAAAAACCTGACACTTCTTCTCGAAAAACCCAAAGAGCGCAAAATAATGAAAGGGTCATGATTGTTTGCCTTTTCATATTTATTCTCTGGAAAAAAACGCTCCGCCTCCTGGCATTTCACCTCACGACTAAATCCCAAAAATGTCTTGTGACTATAATAGCAAAACGTTTTAGCTGCAAGAGCAGAAAAGCCCTCTCTGCACTCGGCATGGGCCGGTATATACGATCCTGACAGTATGATAACCTTCAGCAAAAATATCACAGTTTCACAATAACAGCTTTAAACTTTATTTTTTGAAATGTCTGGGTAAAAAAAAAGAAAAGAAAAGAAAAAAAAAAACACTGCACACTGGCAGGGACAGGGATTTCTAAACTATTTTGAAACCATCTGTGACATCTGTGTTATTTTTTATTTTTTTATTTAACCTTTATTTATTCAGGGGAGGTTCACTGAGAGGCAGCCTCTCTTTTGCAGGAACGCCCTGATCACATTCACACAGTTACACATTCATACCTGGAAGCTGCCCAGTACAACCACAGTCTGATCTGCTGGCCACTGAGCAGCTCCACTGGAGCCATTGGGGGTTAAGGGCCTTGCTCAAGGGCACCTCAGTGGTGGTAATGAGGGAGGGACAAGCGCTGTTCTTTCACTTTCCCACCCAGATTTTATCCTGTCGGTCTGGGGATTGAACCGACGACCTCCCGGTCACAAGCTCGCCTCTCTATTGAATCTCTGCTAACTAACCTCCTTTATGTGACCATCATTTTTGTCAATTAGAGGACTATTACAAGCTATATTAAGTAACATTTTTCAGGATAGTCCACCTGTAAGTCATTTCCTATTTCAGATAGTTGGCCAGAGAAATAATGTCGGTGTGGTGTAGGAAGGCTGTATGAACACAGTCAGAGGAGACAGACTAACATTAAAGCACATTCAGACAGAGTGTACACGTGGAAATGTAGTCAACGATATCACGGTCCGACAACAAAGGCCGTGTATTTAACAAAAATGAGCTCTGACAAGGAATTGTTTCCCCACACAATAAATATGTATTACGGTATTTAGCCTTTAATCTGATAATCCGATTTAATCAGCCACTGAGACCAAAACTAGAGCCCGACCGATGAAGGATTTTTAAGGCCGATATCAATACTAATATTTGGGGATTTAAAAATCCGATATTCCGATACATCGGCCGATATGCATTTAAAAAAGAAAATCCAGAAACGCGTAACAAAACAGATTTCCCTAACATTAGTTGTTTGAGTCCTCACTAAAATAATATGATAATGCAGTTTAAAAATAAACTTGTTTGTTTAATTGTCACAACAGAACAGAGGAAAATCTAAATATATGAAATGATCAATAAATAAAATGTATAAAAATACAAATTTAGGATTTATTTTAATTTTTTTTATTTTAACCTTTATTTATTCAGGGAAGGTTCACTGAGAGGCAACCTCTCTTTTGCTGGAACACCCTGATCACATTCACACAGCTCCACATTCATACCTGGAAGTGGTTGGAGGTTAAGGGCCTTGCTCGAGGGCACCTCAGTGGTGGTGATGAGGGAGGGACAAGCGCTGCTCCCCAGCCAGATTTTATCCTGTTGGTCTGGGGATTGAACCGACGACTCACAAGCTCTCTTCTCTAACCTTTAGGCCACCACTGCCACCAAAACAGTTTAAAACTTAAAGGGTTAAAGACGAGTGTTGCCAACAGGGACGTTGTAGTGCGCCCTCTGGTGGACCAACACTCAGAACATGGTTGAAGGGGGTTTCGTCCATTTGTATTGTATTTTTTTAAAAATATTAATTTATCGGCCATTATAAATGCCGTTACCGATAGTTTTGAAAATGCTTAATATCGGCCGATAATCGTCTCTAACCAAAACCCTCAGTCTTTAGGCCAGGACAAAACACAGTAAAACCAGTAGACCAATAATAGAGAACAATACGCATTGCAATAAAATGTCAGCCACGCCTACTTACCTCTGCATGTCTGACGCCGAGTACGCCTTCATTGTGCTCTTCCACTTATGAATGCTGGGATACTTCTGGGCATCGATGTCTAAGCCTTCGATCGCTGAAAAGACCTCTCTGTCCAACTTGGATGGTGAATCCCTGTAAAACCACAGAAGATTAATCTACTTTTATGTATTATTAGCATTGCCACTCAGAAGTTTAGGATCATCTCACTCTTTTGTAACTGGCAGCCTGCCACACCTCTCAAATAGCAGTCCAAGTGTTTGTGAGCTCATGTTGCAGTATACACTTGTCTGGACTAGAATTAGAGACTATGGTACCCCAAAACTATTAGACAGGACTCGCTACTTTGTCTAAAAGGTGCTGACGCACACCATCTGAAGATTATCGGGGGCATTTTCTATTCGAGTAGCTATAAGTTCCCTCAACATCATCGCTCTCTGCAGAGAAACTAGTGGAACTCACCCGTCAATGAAAAGTCCTCTTCTAATGTGCGGCGGGGTCCTGGGTAGGAACTCGTTGGAGTTATCTAAGGACTTATAGGAGGACCCAGAGGACCCTGAGCTGCTCAGGTCCCTCCCCCCATGGTCCCATGACTTGGACCTAGCACAGAAGTTGCGCCCCCCTGCCAGTGACCCCCTAGTCCTGCCCAGCACCTCCAGGCTCTCCTCTGCTTCGAAGTACTCCTCTGAGCTGCCACTGCTGCGCCTCTCCTCCGCCCCTCCGCCCTCTGTTCTCCAGCCTGGCCCCTCCACGCTCTCGCCGTCCAGACCGCCGTGACCCAGAGACAAGCGGCCCAGCCCGGAGCTGACGTCTGTTGCCGAGGAGGAGGAGCTGGCCGAGTCCCGGAGCTCCCTGTGCCGGCTCCCACCGCTGCTCCTGCGCTCCCTGCAGCCGGCGGGGCTGTCCAGCGGCTCTTGCAGCGACATGCGCTCAAACTCCGCCATGAGGTTGGAGATGGGCGACAGCAGGCAGGAGGAGGACGGCGAGGTGCGGGGCGTCACCTTGTCTCCGTTGTGAGTCCTATCTCTGGAGGAGGAGGAGGAGCACGGCCCGTTTTTGCAGACGACGCCGGGCGACAGGAGGCCGTCGTCGCAGCAGCACAGCAGGTCCTGCCCGGCCGCCGTCTCGATCAGGTCGGCCGCGCGGTGGTGCAGCGCCATGGGCAGGATGTGATGGAACTCGCGGCCACCCACGGCTCCCTTCAGGCAGTCCATGGACGAAGCGGAGGACGTGATGCTGGTGAGCGCCGCGTTCTGCCGGTTCTTGATCTCCTCGAGGCTGATGTCATCGCCCTCGTCCAGGAAGGCACCAACAGAGATGGAGTTGCAGAACTTTTTGGGCTTGCCTGCAACCAGGGATGACGCATGACCAAAACAGACTTAAAACTAGTCATTATTACAGTGTAACCTTATCATATAAATCTTCATGGCGGGAGATTACGCAGCATTGCAAAAATCCATTCATTGTCCATTTCATATCTTATTGTATCATACAAGAGGCTATATTTAAAAACACTGATTACACTACAATGCCAATTAACAGATTCAGTCAGAGAAGATGACCTAGAATGCGTGCTTTTTTTTTTTCTCAGGACTTGCGGCTTCCCTGATTTAGAACAGGTGAAGGTACCTGGAGAGGGGGTTTTGAACCGGTTGCTGGTCTCGTTCTCCCCAGCCTCTTCATAAGCCCGTGGGCTGAAATCCTTCTTGCTAAGGTACTCGTCCAGCTTGCGGAGCCCCTCAGTAGAAGACATATCCACAAAACTGTCCAAAAAGTCCCAGTACTCAGCCCATGGGTGGCCCATCTCATGAGCCAGGTCTCTGGAGATAAAAGGATGACTTATCATTTAGATTATTACACATTACAATTCAGCCATTTCTCTGCGTGTATTAGTAAAAAACTGGTGTTTTCATTGTTGCTGGAGCGTGAATACATCTTTCACTGATTTGGATTGAATGTCCCTGCGATTTTATAGACCGATTTATGCCTGAGAATAATCCGCTGTCGCAATTCGAATGGACCACTAATGAGATTTTTATGAGGGGTTTAATGCCAATCAAGCCAAGGTCTTCATACATTTTCAATGCACTCTATTTTATATTTACAGGTGTTGGTCAAATAATTAGAATATCATGAAAAAGTTGATTTATTTCAGTAATTCCATTCAAAAAGTGAAACTTGTATAATGTATACATTCATTCCACACTGACTGATATATTTTTTAATTTTGATGATTTTAACTGACAACTAATGAAAACCCCAAATTCAGTATCTCAGAAAATTAGAATATTGTGAAAAGGTTCAATATTGAAGACACCTGGTGCCACACTCTAATCAGCTAATTAACTCAAAACACCTGCAAAGGCCTTTAAATGGTCTCTCATGCTACGTTTACACGTGGCTGGCTATTTTCGTAAATGGACATTTCAACCTCTCAGTGTTTGTTTATATGTACCCGTGTATATATGCTGTCAAGAGCATGCCAGACCTGTAGGTGGCAGTTTACAAGAAGCTCAAGCCCACGTTAGCCAATCAGAATCCCGACAATAGCAACCAATCACGTCCTCTTTCTCTCTCTCTCGGCTGCCTAAACCTCCGTTTGTCTCAGTTTACATGCAAACGAAGTTTTCCGCAGGAAAATATCTGCGTCTTCCCTTCGTGTAAACAGGGCCTCAGTCTAGTTCTGTAGGCTACACAATCATGGGGAAGACTGCTGACTTGACCACTGTCCAAAAGACGACCATTGACACCTTGCACAAGGAGGGCAAGACACAAAAAGGTCATTGCTAAAGAGGCTGGCTGTTCCCAGAGCTCTGTGTCCAAGCACATTAATAGAGAGGCGAAGGGAAGGAAAAGATGTGGTAGAAAAAAAGTGTACAAGCAATAGGGATAGCCGCACCCTGGAGAGGATTGTGAAACAAAACCCATTCAAAGATGTGGGGGAGATTCACTAAGAGTGGACTGCAGCTGGAGTCAGTGCTTCAAGAACCACCACGCACAGACGTATGCAAGACATGGCTTTCAGCTGTCGCATTCCTTGTGTCGAGCCACTCTTGAACAAGACACAGCATCAGAAGCGACTCGCCTGGGCTAAAGACAAAAAAGGACTGGACTGCTGCTGAGTGGTCCAAAGTTACGTTCTCTGATGAAAGTAAATTTTGCATTTCCTTTGGAAATCAAGGTCCCAGAGTCTGGAGGAAGAGAGGAGGCACAGAATCCACATTGCTTGAAGTCCAGTGTAAAGTTTCCACAGTCAGTTTGGGGTGCCATGTCATCTGCTGGTGTTGGTCCACTGTGTTTTCTGAGGTCCAAGATCAACGCAGCCGTCTACCAGGAAGTTTTAGTTCATGCTTCCTGCTGCTGACCAACTTTATGGAGATGCAGATTTCATTTTCCAACAGGACTTGGCACCTGCACACAGTGCCAAAGCTACCAGTATCTGGTTTAAGTACCATGGTATCCCTGTTCTTAATTGGCCAGCAAACTCGCCTGACCTTACCCCTATAGAAAATCTATGGGGTATTGTGAAGAGGAAGATGCGATATGCCAGACCCAACAATGCAGAAGAGCTGAAGGCCACTATCAGAGCAACCTGGGCTCTCATTAAAACCTGAGCAGCGCCACAGACTGATCGACTCCATGCCACGCCGCATTGCTGCAGTAATTCAGGCAAAAGGAGCCCCAACTAAGTATTGAGTGCTGTACATGCTCATACTTTTCATGTTCATACTTTTCAGTTGGCCAACATTTCTAAAAATCCTTTTTTTGTATTGGTCTTAAGAAATATTCTAATTTTCGGAGACACTGAATTTGGGATTTTCATTAGTTGTCAGTTATAATCATCACAATTAAAAGAAATAAACATTTGAAATATATCAGTCAATGTTTAATGAATGAAAATAATCACTTTGAATGGAATTACTGACATAAATCAACTTTTTGATGATATTCTAATAATATGACCAGCACCTGTATATTCATTTTGTTGCACTTCTCCTGGCTGTGACTGAAAGGATTTACACTCAGTATGCCAGTTTGTTAAGTACATCTTGCTTAAATTAATAACATAATACAAACAGCCCTACAATAGATTCTACCTTCATGAAGGTTAATGTTCAGTTTTTGTTGAAATTGTTTTACAGAGGTGTTGATTCAACCGGGCAGACATTTTGGAGGCTGCAGTTTGTGGTGCAATTGAATTATATTGACAGGTGTTTCTATTATTTTGTTCAGCCTTTTTTATATGAATGAGGGTAAGCTAAACTGTGTGTGTGTGTGTGTGTGTGTGTGTGTGTGTGTGTGTGTGTGTGTGTGTGTGTGTGTGTGTGTGAGAGAGAGAGAGGATGACATTTAACAAAGGCTGGTTTGTACCCAGGGTGTGTAGTACATGACCCAACATGTCTATAATCCCCAAAAACACGTGTATCCTGCTAGTGCAAAAAGTATTTCCTGCACTGTATTGTCTTTATGCATCACAGTCGACAGCAGTAGCCCTTCAGTAGTCTTACAATATCTTTCAGAATATAGGATATATATGGGTTTTGGACATACCTGCCCACTCGCTCTGCCCCACGGTCAGGATCAGACTTAAGAATGTGGTGGAAAAGTTCCGCCCGGTCTCTGGGCGGCGTCTTCCAGGACCGGCGAAAATCATCTGCCTACAGGAGAAAACAATACGCAGTGGTCACTAAAGGTTTTTTTATGATGCAGTGATGGACATGAGCAAACAGAGACATGTACTCAGGTAGAGAACTTGCTTTAGAAGGACTCAGCGGGCCAGCAAAGGCGGTGATCGTCATCACGGGATCCATGGGGCTTCTTTTATGAAGCTGCATCAGCGAGAGACTTTCTGAGGACTCCGGTGACCACAGACCACCAATGATTGGCTGGGAGGTGTTGTCCGTTGCCCTCAGCAACGGAATGAAGCAGCGGTCTGTGAGACAACAGAAAATGTAAAGTTGAGATCGATGGACATGACTTTTATCCACAGCACTACAGAACAATGGCCGCATAGGTTTTCAACGAGGGTGGCATCAGTGAGAATCAAACTTTAAGCTGGCAGTGTGCTTTAACACAAAATCTAATTTAATGTGCTCTCAAATGTCTGTTGCATGGACAGCTCAGATGGTAGAGCGGGCGCCCATATATAGAGGTTTACTCCTAGACGCAGCGGGCCCAGGTTTGGCTCTGACCTGCGGCCCTTTGCTGCATGTCGTTCCCCCTCTCTCCCCTTTCATGTCTTCAGCTGTCCTATGGAAATAAAGGCCTAAAAATGGCCAAAAAATTATCTTTAAAAAAAAAAAAGAAAAAAAAAGGTCTGTTGCATATGTGCACAGGACAGTGAGCAAAGATATACAGGGCCTAATTTACTAACACTAGCGCAGTTTGCGCTGCGTCTGTTTATGCGAGTTCGGTAATAGCGCACGCTATGCTTCCACAGTTTGCGTAGTATTTATCAACCCTGACACCCATCAGGCAATCAGCGTCTTTCTCCGCCCACTACACCGTAAATTGTGCTGTAGCAAAGCGGTACTTGTGCTATGATATGGCTGAGTGCAGACTGCGATATTCCCACTGCTGATGCTAGGACTGTTTGAAATGATCCTGATGCCAATATTTGTAATGTAGCGAGGAGTTTAACAACTGCTGGAATGGGATGTGAACGCTGAGTGGGAGATTCAATTTCATCTTTGATTTCTTCCAGTAACTCTAATATTGCACGGCTGCTTGATCTGTAACGCTAAATGATGTTGTGTTCACTGACAAAGTGTGATTCTTGTGTTAAAAATATTTTCAGCCTCGCCTATGTCTTCGTCTTGCTCAAATTACTGTTGCCACTTCACCAGCGGCATAAAGGTCTACGAGGAAACTAGATTGCGGCTGGTTTAAAGAGGCGGAGAATTTCCCCCGCAGAATAGAGCGCTCTTACTGACAATCTTTGTAAATACCACGGAATATATAATTAGGGGCACTTTTGCGCTTATCCTCCCACCTTTTGGGTGGAACTCCCACTTTCCCCACGACCCTCCCACGAACGCATATTGAAAGCGCAACTTGTCTCTTCTCGCTCATGTGGCAGACAATCTGCGATTTTACCCAAGTGCGCCCTGTTTGTAAATAGCCCGCATCGGTTACGTCCGTCTTTGCGACCAATTAGCGCCTGGAAACAGGCGCAAACGGCTTGATAAATCTAGCCCACAGTGTTCAGAACTTCATACTTAATGCCATACTCATGTGCCAAATTCAGTACAGAACCATTTATCCAATGTTTTCACACCCCAGACTGACTCAGGGGATTGAACAAAAACACACAACTAGAGGTGAGGTAAGGTGATTTGCAATCCAAAATTGCGGTTTATTCAATCGTACCTATGGCCAGTCAATTTAGTAACTCTGCACTAACGGGTGATGTAGCAGCGACAGCGGCATCAACGGGTTGCTGCTCTTCGGTGGCCGAATGTAAACAAAAAGCTGCTTGGTCGCTTCTCTATTGTCATTGTGTTAAACCTGCCACAGTTTGTGATTGGTCAAATCGCTGGCAGATCGGGCTGGGTTTACCAAGTCTAGGCTAACACCATAACATCATAAAAATCAGCGTTGACTCGCACAGCCAAATTCAAACTGTAGGATGCAACATGTTGCTTCCATTTTATTTATTTTTTGGGGCAGTTCCACCTTTAATGGAAAGGACAGCTAGATATGAAAGAAGAGAGAGAGGGGGAAGACATGCAGAAAAACCGTCCAGGTCGGACTCGATCCTCGGACCTTCTGCGTCGAGGCATACACCTCTATATATGTGCGCCTGCTCAACCAACTGAGCTAACCCGACCACATGTTGCTTCTAGGCCTGTCGCGATAAGCAATTATCAATTAATCGCATGATAAATAAAAACGAGCTTGATAATTTTTCCAGCCGCGATAATTTCCATTGGAATGCTTGTTTGTTTTCCTCGTTTCTCTCTCTCGCTCTCTACCAAAGAGCCTGGATGACCACTCCGGTGCATCGGTGACCCCTCTCGGTTCCTTAGCGTAACGAGGAGTAAACCCTTGTGTCAGTCTGTGTGGGGAGGCGGGACTCGAGTTGGAGGAAAACAAAAAAGATGGAATTGATTTCAAAGCCAAAGTGTGGGAGCACTTCGGATTCAAACCGAATGAAAGACAGTATTATCGTTTATCGCAATAATTTCTGGGACAATTTATCGTCCAGCTAAATTAGTTATCGTGACAGGCCTAGTTGCTTCTATTTAAAATCAGGCCTCTCTCTGTGTCAAAGTACACTAAATGGCACTTGCCGGTGTCCTTCAGGAAGCAGGGGGAGAATAGGAACACAAAACCAGTAATGTTTTAAGAAATGTGTGTGTCCTTACCCTCCAAATAGTCACTTATCTTCTGCCTCACTTCTTGTGTTTTATTTTTTCTGCTACAAATAATCTGTGGAAAGGAAAAGAAAAAGAAGAATAGTGGATATATGTACAGCCGACAACATACAGTACAATTGCTGCTGGATTAGCTGGGGAAAGAATTTGCTCATGCTCATCTAATTTTAGCCTTCAATGTGCAGTGAGTGATTGTTGCCAAAAGATTTAAAAAGCAAGCTTAAAAGGTCACAGCTTCAAAACCTGAGTGAGTAGCATAACTGTACCTCCCTCAGCAACAACTGCCAGGATACCAGTGTTCAGCAGAACTGTGCGAGGCCGAGTAGCTGCTAGACAGCTCCCATATGTACACATTCATGAATACTTTCTGTGTAATAACCCCCAGCGACGACAACCCAGGCTATGCTGACGGTTCTCTTACTCGGCGTGCTCGTTACTACGCTCAGTAAAAGTAAAAAAAATAATAAACCTCCTTACATCACAAGGCTTCTGGCCGTCCTTGTTCTTACAGTTCTTATCGCTGTCAGGATGCGAGCACAGGACGTTGACCACATCTGGGCACCCAAACTTACAGGCAAAGTGGAGCGGTGTTTCAAAGCCCTGGAACACACAAGACACGCAATGAAAAGAAATCGAAAGAATCAAATCTAATCTGGTTTAGCTGGTATGGTAAAAGAACGTACAGCCTTATCTGGAGTGTTGAGGTAAAGATCTACAATGTAGCGGATACGTTTCTGCAGCATATCTTCCTTGTCGTCTGGATACATGAGGCGCATAAACTCTGGGTTTTCCAAGGTGTCCAGCAGCAGCTGGGCGATGCCTGCCTGGTTCTCCTTGGCTGCCACGTGCATTACGTTGTACCTGCAGCCCTCCTAACCAGACAAAACAGTGAAAAAAACTGTACGGATCAGGACATAATCCATAATCCTGTCAATCTCCTGTCAACAGGAAAGGACGCTTCATTTTCTCCAAAAAGCACCATCTGACCCCAACTTCACCTGCTGAAATTAGGGATTTATCACCCGACATTTATTTCATTTTTTATTGATGAAAGTTGGTATTTATAATATAGTAGTATTCAATTTGAAAATGTAAAATACCAATTTCTAAGACTTTGAGTTTCTTCACACAAAAAATAAATAAATAATGAATGTACTTTTAAACGGGCAAGAATAATGATACACACACAGCCAGGTCATATTTGTGTCTTCATCTTGACAAGGGCATTAGCTGAAAGGTTGGCACTGATGTGGAAAAGATGTTTATGTAGCAACAACTGACAAGGTTTCAAGTAAGTCGATGCATCTCTATTAATAGCACACAGAGTTTGATAAATCACAACAGCACTACTAGAGCTGGGCGATATGGCCAAAATCTTCTATTCCGCCATAGGTCATTTAATATCTCTACAACAATATATATCACCCAGCCCTATGTACTACTAAGTCAAGCTTAAACAATGCTGCCTCAGTGAAATCTACAACATATTAGTTGAACTCCATTTTTAGTGTAAAACCAGAGAAAGCTACTATGTCAAGAAATATTTATACTGTAATTGCCTTTACTTGCTAGCTCACCATCTTATCCTGTTTCAACTGGAAAGATCCTAAACCCCCTTCCCATGCTAGATGGCTGAAGGATGTCACCTTCATCCCTCCCTCTCTCTCTCTCCCTCTCCCTCTCTCTCTCTCTCTCTCTCTGGAATAACAAATTGGAATGACTCGTAGTGCTCTCTTCATATAGGAATACAAGAATGCGTGTAGCTGTATATGATTCCATTCTCTTTCTCCCTTTATTGGTCTTTTTTCAGGTTTTATTTATTCTACGTAGGGGTGTCACTATTCTCCAAATCCACAATTCAATTTCACTTTCAATTTTAAACTCACGATTCGATTGCTTTTTTCCCCCCAGCAGTGATGGCAATGCCACAATAAGAGCCACTAGATGGAAGAAGGGTACTTTACATCAACAGTTTGAGTTTCTCAGAGTTGACAAGGTACAGTTGAATGCACTACGAGTTTAACGAGGGGCACCTGAATCCACCATGAAGTCTTGCTGATCCTGCTTTTGATTTCGATAAGCTCATGCTCCAGCAATTGTTCCCCGATTTAAAATTTAAATTGTGACACCCCTAATGTTAAGTAAACTGGTTCAGAAAGTTGCAATAAATAGACAATCTGAGACTAGGTACATCCGGATATTATTCCCTCACCTGTACAATTGTGGGATTATCCCCTGAGCCAATGAGATAGCGTGGGTTGCTCCAGACCAGCTCGCTGAAGGCCACCTCGTCGCCCTTCTCTACAGCTTTCCTAAGTTTGGCGTTCAGGTCCTGGGTGCGTGGGCTCTTGAAACTGTTGGCCCGCTCCCGGTTGATGGTATCAACCTCCATGTTGTCTGATGCGGAGAGGGAGAAGAAAGTAAAGGACAGGCACTGTGGTCAAAAACTCCAAACATTGTTCAAGGCTGGTGTTCTCCGTTCATCCGTCAGATACTAATGACCGGACAAAACTTGGGAAGAATGATGGATCTCCCCCGCTATATACACTGTGGATTAATTGTCCTACCAAAAAAATCTGCTTTGCACTGCTCTATCAGGCAATACAAGACAGAAATGGCAGAAAATTAGAGACAATTAACATGTTATGACTAAAAAATTAAATGGTCTTGTTTATGGCAAGGATTCAAAGTGCAACTGTTTGAATCACTATCGGGCAACTCATGCAATATTGTAGGCTTAGCATGATTCCTTTAATTATACAGAGAAAGGAAACTGCTGCTCTCTGTTGAGCATGTTTCCGAGTGCTGACCTTCTACATGGCAAAAAGGATCAGTGTGCCATACCATGATGAAACCTAGATTGTACTTCTAATAAAATATACAACAGTGGGTATTAAGTAGGGCCCATTTATATTTTTTTATTACAGACAAGCATCTACTTACCTTTACTAATGACCAGGCCTGGTTTGACAGGAGATACACAGGGTGTACATTTGTTGGGAGAGGGGAAATAGTCGCAGATCCCCTTAGCAAACTTCTCAGCATCCAAACGGTTGGGAAAGGCTTTGAAGCGGGCTCCCTTCATCATCTTAACAGCTTGAAGGGCATCTTTCTTATCTGTGTATACATGTGCTCTCTCTACAGACAAAAAATAAATAAATCAGCTTTTCTTTCCACTTTTTTTAACATGGCCAAGATTTCTTGTTTCCTTCATTAGTTTGTTAATGTGGCTTTCTAACTGGTGGTTGAAGGATTTTTTTCCTCCTTCTTTGTCCAGTCAGCCTGTTAAGTCATATTTTGATGATGATCTACAAAGTGCAATAAAAGCTTGCCCTGACAGGTTAACAATACCAGTAGTGACTTTTGTGGTAGCTCAAGATTAATTTAGAGCAATTCTCTATTCCAGAGAGTTCAGGCAGTCCTACTGCCTTGCCACTTACCACAAAAGAAATACCAACAAATGTTTTCATCCCCTAAACGTGGAGGTCAGACTACAGCAGCAGCAAGTACTCCTGAACAAATACAGAAACTGGACAAACACAGTCGATATAAACAAACAAGCAGCAACATGAAAATCTTTAAAAGGTGGACTTTAGCCTCAAGTCAGTACAGCGCCCAAAGTTGAACCTATCAAAGAAAATATAACTCATAGGAGTATTTTTTCCCTGAGACAATGAGAAACATTGAATAATTGATACATTGACAAAATTGATGATTAATTGAATTACTGTTTTAATTCAATTTGAATCTACATATATTCATCATGTACGTTTCCATCCAGTAGTTACACGAGATGGAATCAACGACAAGTATTTGTTTCTAGGGTATTTATTTGATAGCGGACGGTTGAGTGAAAAGGAAGTGAAAGGAAACAACTGGGAAGAGAAAAAGGAGAATGACATGCAACACAGGTCACAGCTGGAATAACACTGTAAATGGTATGTGCCTTAACCACAAAAAAAAAAAAAAAGATTCCTCACTATGATTAAACACGTCAGAAAATAGAAAAACAATAATTATTAATTGTAAATCAACCCATTTGCCATGTGAACAAGCATGACGTTCATTTGATATTGACAGATAATTACTTTAGTAGATCTTTAAGTTTAGACTGATGATCAATACATTGCATACTTTCCTCTCTCATTGAAATAATTCTGATTATTCTGAAATTATGCTGGCTTTGCAGCTACATATGAAGTCATGTATTTTTTTCCTACAATCATCTAAACTCTTTGCTGCGATTCCCACATTTAAGACCACCTAGCAAGTGTTCCTGAACTGTGATGTAACTTTTGCTAACTCTCAATATGTAACAGTGAAATCTGTAGGACGCAACACAAAGTAACAAGCTGAGTCTGTCTTACCATTTCTAGCCAAAACATCCTCCAACAGTGGACATACGCCATAATAAAAGGTTGGGGACACCGGCTTTGAAGGGGTTTCTGTTTTGGACTGAGAGTTACTGCCTTCCGCAGAGCTGTTTGAGGCCGTCTTCACTGAGATCTCCTCTTCCTCTGGAGGGTTGAGACCCACACCGTAGCCAAAGTCCAACTCTTCGCCGGCAGCTTCAGTGGGGTTGCTGCTTGTTGCAGCAGTAGTGGGTGCAACTGCAGATGTGGCACACGACACAGATTTGGCGTTATCAGCAACGGAGGCCGCGCTGTCCGAGACACCCGACAAAGAGGCGTTGTCCAATTCGGCGGCACAGCTCTCTGGCCCGACCAGGACTCGGGCTAACTTCCTCTCATAGGTGGCTCGGGTGGTAGCGGTGATCGCCGGACCGCACTTGAGGCCTGCTCGGGCAAACTCCTCACGCAGTTCATCGGCACTCAGCCCCATCAGCCTGCTCAGAACCGCCTCCATGCTTCAGCTCCCTACAACACACCACACCATACACTTCAGCAAATATGACCAGCTGTTGTTGATAAATAACCCCTGTGTAGGGAAATGTGATACTTGGTCTTTAGTGTTCCAAATGTTTGCTGTTGTACATCAAGAATCATCATTTTGTTGTTTCAAATAATACTTTGGCACCGTTACGTCAGAATTCTTCAAAAATTATTTATTTAACTTGTGAATGTCAATTAAAAATGACAGTTCCATGTAAACTATAATAAATAAACAGCTTCACTACCATGACTTACAAATAACCATACATTCAGAAAGAAAAATGTATGTATACTCCTTTAAAACAGTCTGAATACATAACTTTTTTTTAGTTTGTCGTTATTTAGCATACACTATAGCTTGGCCATTACTAATATTAGCACATGAAGTGAGCTTAGTAGATTATTACTTTCCACTATATTCCCCATAGCCATCCATGCTGTGTGTATATTAATATAAAATGCCATCTATCCTTTTTTATTGCAACAAGCTGCCACACATTGTAAAATACAATACAGACGGATTTTAGCAACAACTAAACCCCTGCCCTTCAGTGTCAAGTATTTCCATGTAGGCTGCACAACTCTATTGCATAGCTAGCTCATGTGTATGCTCAACAGCTAACGTTACAAAGTCTTTTACAAATATAAGTCCCTGTAATACAATAATGCAGGTGCTACTAAAGTTCCAGAGCCCCATATTATTAACCCAACAACACATGATATCTTATCATACCCAACCGCTAGACTTGGCCTAGCATCGGCTAGCTAGCATGCTAACCAACAAGTCATCTTTAGCAGCTAGGGAATGTGCCTGGCAAAGCTAGCATGAGGGAATCTGCTCAGATGAAAATCTAGACTGACAGAATAAAGGACACAATTTTGGGCTGGAATATCATCGATCACAAAAATATAGAAAACTGGATAAATTATAACAATATGAGTCGGTTCATTCGCATGCTGTCACGCCCAAGTATGTCATTCGAGGTGGGTTTTCTGGCTGTAACGCAACAAATTTGATACGTCTTCGTGGTGATAATGCCGATTAAAAAAAATAAGTGTACGTGATGACATCTAGTAGCAAATGTGTCCCTATACTTACCACGGAACATTTTTATTTAATATACGCGGATCTATGGGAAACCGTTATTAGTTTTACACAGATAAACTGTTGGATAGACACAAAGCTGAAGACGGTCTGGAATAGTCTTATTGTTTACAACATGTTCTGCGCATGCTCAGTTTCAAGGGAGGGCGCACGCTGCATTCTAGAACTGTGGGAAAACTCAAATCTGGACGACCTGAGGGTGACAGGCGCCGACCATAAAGTGAATTGTCACATCTCTCTCAAAAACACTAAGCAGAGATAAACTAGATAGTTTGCAACCGGCATGTGACACTGTACTGACGAACGTCACCGCTGAACTCCTTCCACATTACCCATTTTTTCGTATCATGGCCGTATATTGTCAGTAATTTTAACATTCTCATATCAGTCAAAATGACTCGCTGGTCCTTGAGGCTAACACACCTAATTTGCATGTGTATGAAGTTACGATCCATATTTTTCAATACTCTTAACATTTGCAATATAACCGCAAAAACAACAAAAGCTGTTGACGGAGTTGTGCATGGCAATGAATTCCATTCTCACAAAGCTTGAATTGTAACGTTACATTTCCTACATTTTCTTCTACAAATTGTACGCGTGTTCGTGACAACAGTTTCGCAGAGAATTGATATCTGGGTTCATCACTGGTCGATGGTTAAAAACAAAACAGAAACCTAATAATTAAAATTGTATTTTGAGGACGTCTCTTATATTTACGTACTTTCCCGAAGGCATGAATGCAGCATCATGCTCTCCGCGACTAATCCAAGGAAACGATAACATAGCAAACTCAGGTCTAGGTTTTTTACGGTCAACACATTTACCTACTTAAAATAAATGCAAGCGACGAATTGGTGGAAATGTTTTGCTGGTACAAACGCAATGCTAAAAGAATTTTCGTGTTGGCACAATCCCACGTTGGCCAACTTGATCAGGCATGTAAGAGGCAAGCCATGACGTTTCTCAAGATATTCGTACAGAAACTGAAAGCAATCATTAACCAGAATAGATCACCGTCCGTTAAAAGTGGAAGGAAAGACAATTAGAGTGACGTCCTTCAGCTACTCAATTTCAGTTTGACAAGCATGCCAACAGTCATTAACTGACTTCATAGATATATACACGTCAGCTAGCCACTTAGCTAGCAAGGCAAGAAGCTATTTACTCAAGCCACCGGTTAGCAATAACGTAGCTACAGTAAGAACAGTTCCTGTATTCTTACCGGACAAATCACTTTACACATTTATCGTTGTTAACTGTAGTGTACTGCTAGTTAAAAATATTTTAATAGTAATGCCCACCTCCTCCTCTCTCCCCGGGTAACGTTACTGTTGCTATATGTCTTCTTCTTCTTCTTCTCACCGCGATGGTTTCAAAATGCAGAGCGAGAGGACCCGGTTCAGTCTAACACAGTGCCTGAACAAAATGACGGCTTAAACGTGGGGAAGACAGAACTTTGACATATTTGTAAAGTCTTTATAGCGTCGACAACAGATAATGAATGAGCATAAACTACAAAGACAGATGAATAGTGCAATTTTATGATAAATACAATCACATCTCCCAACACAGATGTTAAAACAGGAATGATTCAATTCCAACCTTTGAAAAATAAAAAGCAGATACAGCCATACACGCATATGCATTGAGCGCTGGTGCCAAAGCAAATATTATTACATACCACCTAACGTTAAAGTGAAAGGTAGTTTTTTTTTCAGAACACAGTATATCAATATATTTGTTATTTGCCTCAGTAAGCATTCTCCTCAAAATATTGTCCCTTTGGAAATTCATAATGATTACAATGGTGTGTGGGAATGAGCACCAACACAGCAACTGCAGCACAGTTACACAAGCTACTGAACCATCCAATAACCCCTTTACACTCAAACTTTAGTGCAGCTGTACCAGAATTACTATTGGCTTTGATTTATAGTATGCATTTGATATTTTGTATTTCATCGGTGTTACACTATTAAACAATTATGACTTTACAATCATACAAAAAGGAAATGTATTTATATATTAACCTCTGGAAACAATTAACTTATCCCAATACCCATGAAACAGCCATAAAACAAGTATAACATCTGATTCAGTGGTAGTCAATTTTAGTAAATACAATATGTACCAAATGTAACAGAAAATGAACACATCTGATTGCACCTGCTGTTAGAAGTAGTAAGATTTCTGCTTCATTGTAAAACTTTCCCTTTCAGTCAGTTAAGTTTTTAATCTAGTGTGCAATGTCAGTTGATGTGACCCACTTTTTTTTCTTTTTTACAATAACCCATTCTTCAGTAAGGATTTGCACACACATACAATATAACATATTACATCTTGCCCACACCCTCAGCAGAAATATGCTCATTCAAACGTAGTCCTTTACAGCATACTAAATATTGCTTAAGGCTTTTTTTGCGTACAAATTACTGCAGTCCATGCTAGACAAAACACCTCCATATATAACTGAGATTAATGTTTTTAACAGTAAGAACCCAAGGTGATATGGTTACAACAAATGTAAGAAACACTGCATTTTAACAAGAGGCAATACAAAAAAACTGACCACAATTGTGCATGACGTTTAACTTCATGAAAAGGAGTGACGATGTTTCATCATCAACTGCCTAGAAACCATGTGGATGTGTAACCGCGTCAGTTAAATCTTAGATGAGCTACTGCTCTCGTACACAGGCACAAAGAAATGGAAGAACAGCTCATAGCCAGTCTGGTGTCACCAAAAACACTTTTGGAATTAATGTCAGCCATCATACTGCAGCACTCAAAGCCAGTGATTTCATTATTACAAAGACAATGATGACTAAATCACTTTTAGAGAAAAAACCCGCCAACTTAACAGGGAAAAACTGATTAGTTAAACAGTCCGTACTAGATCATATTTGTATGACAACAAAACTAAGGATGGGGGATCCTCTAAGAGACGCTGTCAGATTTGTAATTCATTAACTCAAAATAAATAAATGTGACAATAGCATAACAAAAATATAAACAGCTGTCAAATAAAGAGGAAAGAATAAAGCTATGGTATATAAAGTATTACTCTGCGAAAGCACTTCTGTGCTGATGGGAGAATGCCAAATGTTGGCAGCAATTGTTAAGAAAAGAGAAAGGGAATTAGGGGCCGAAAAGTGCCTTTGTGGATAAAACTCCACTCTCCCTCTATTGGCCTGAGAAAAGTACTTCTGTTATGACTGCTGCTGTTCTGCTTCATTGTTATTTTCCACCACCATGTTTAGCGGCGCTGATGGTTTGGAGATGTTTTCAAGCTCCAGTTCAGCCAGTCCCTCCTCTGTGTTTGTCCATGAGCTCATTGACTCATGTACTGTTACTGTGTGCTCCTCCATCTGTCTTTGGAGGCTGTCCATCTCCTCTCTGAGAGAAAAAAAAAAAAGAAAGAAAAGAAAACATTACATGTATTCTGGCATTTGGACAGCTCCTCAAGCATTACACAACAAAAAAATTCACGTCTGTACGTGGATCATGTTAACAAAGTCCTTTGGTTAGAACAATAGGCGTACTTGAGCTGCCGCAGACAGTTGTGCAGGTTGTTGAGGGGCTCTTTGTTGACAGAAGTTGATGGTTTCAGCAACTCGTCCAACAGGGAGGCCGGCACGGGGCAGTCGGGAATCTTAACTGGTGTCACTGGGTTGGATGGGTTCCCCTCACTCTTCAGCTCCATGCGCTGCTGCTCCAACAAAACCATCATTTCAGGGATGTATTTACAGTAGTCAGTTATCTTAAGCAGGCATTTCTTTTTTGGATTTAAACTTACAACATTGGACTTTCAATCTTTATAATAAAAAAAAAAAATAAGAGGATGTTTTGTTTTTTTAAGCATTACTAATAGAAATGAATGGATACACGCCAGCTGTTTAACATTGTGTTGTCTTCCCATCGACCATGCAACTTTTTGTTTTTCTGGGTCAGACATTTTTTGTCTTTTTTGACACTTTTATCGCTTTTCCCTGTGTTTTTGACACTGATCATTTATTTTACCTGTGAAGAGCATTGTATTGAACCAACCACATTATCTTTTTTGATTATTTGGTTGAAAGAAACCCACATTTCTGGTATATAAACTTTTTGAAAATGGGTCAAATTTGACTCGAGGATAACAGGAGGGTTAAAACATAGCCAGATCTCACGGTTGTCCTCGTAGAATACAAAAAACACTGACATGCTATTTTTTAGTTACTTCAGTTCTGTTTTCAAATTGTGTGCGATGATAGCTGATATTTAGACAACTAATGTCAAATATTCAAAGTATCAAGATGATACTTTCAGGGATCATTTCTACAGTTTTTGACTTGAGAAATGTGTTTCTAAAGTGTTTGGTCTCACTAACTACGATGATGAGTCGTGATATTCCTTTCTGAGCGTGAAGCGGATAGAGAGTAACGATTCAGTTCATACGCTCTCCTTCTTGATGATTGTTCTTTGCTTCTTTATGGAGCATTGAGGGAGGGTATATAATCAGAGTGGAAATAAATACATATTCAAAGTATCTGAAAGCCTTCATGCCAAGACAGAGGGACTTAACACTCGGGCCCGACCAGTCAACGAGTAGGCCAAGGTTATAGGCCAAATTGGCTGATTAGATATCAATCAACATTTATTTATTAAGCACTTTAAAGCAACCAGGAGGTATCCAAAGTGCTTTACATCAAGAACCAAGAATAAAACGTACAATAAAAACATAGAAAACCGTAAAATCAGAAAAGGTTACATAGAAAGAGGAGGAGGAGAGGGAACTTGTCACACCACTACTACCATTCTAAATAAATAAGTTTTAAGTTTTGATCTAAAAAGAGATACATCTTTAATAGTGCAAACGTCAGGTATATTGGCGTAACTGATGACCGATAAGCAAAATGCAAAAATAATTAAAATTGGTACAAATCTATAGTACAAAATTTAAAAAGGGTGCTGTGGCTGAAAAGCCTATGAAAAAAGCACTAAAACGTTCACAGTGAAGAATAAGACGCCTTACCTTCCTTAGACGACTCTGTTTGAAGTCCTGTTTGAGCTGCTGGTTCTGCAGTAGGACAGTCTTCATGCTGTTCCTCAGCTCACACACTTTGGCCTGCAGCATGAACTTGTCCTTCCTGGTGCCACTCAGCTCGTCCTGCACAGACTCCAGCTCCACCTTTATGTTCTGAGACAGAGAGGAATCTTTGGAAGTTATAAAAAGGGAAGGTGGAGGTGATGACATACATACTGTACAGAAATAACCAAGGTGCTCAGTTCCCCCTTTGTCTCCCTCTAGACACTATCTGTACACTTTTAGAAAAGTAATTCTGTAATACAGTAACATTTTATTTCTTTTTTTTGATGAACAATTTTTTAAACATAGAATTCGCAACATGAACATATGTTGGTCCCTGCAATCAGACATACGTTATCATCTACATCTAGTTAAGTAGCAAACTTAGTCTACATTCTTATTTATTTATTTATTTTTTACAATCAAGAGAATACTTGCCTGCAGAGCTCTCTGTAGGTTGTCCAGTTCCCTGTGTTGACACTGCTCCATCATCTCCAGCTGCTGCTTCTGAGCCTCAATCTCCCTCTGCCTCTGCTCCACCTCCCACTTCAGGTCCTCAACCTGAACCAGTTAAAGTTAGACATTAGTGTCACTGAGAGTTGTTCGCCAACAACAAGTGATGGCTCAAACAGATATTAGAGAACTGGAACCCTAAAACTCTTCATGAAATCCCTGGAAACAGTCAAATGTTGTGTTATAATCAATTCAGGCTAAATAATACGAATCATACAAAAAATGAAATATAATCAAACAAACATGCATTGTGTCTGTCATATCAGAGGTAGATGACCATGGCTTCTCTTTGCCAAAATATTTAAAACTACCACAATCATGATCAGCTAAATATTCCAGTCAGTCTCTGACCTCTTGGTTAGTGAGTGGCTGCTTGGCCAGTTCCTCGTCCAGTTGTTTCTGGAGGATCTGGAGCTGGGAGTGGGCCTCAGCCAGCTCCTCTTGGAACCTGGAAACCTCCTGAGCGTGCTGCTCATCCTGAGCCCTGCATAGTATAAATGAGTGCTAAGATATACTGTGCAACTGCTACAGATTTTGCAACACAATGTTAGATTTAAAAATAAGTCATATGCTTAAAGTTACTGTATTTTTAAATCAACTCAACGTTTTTTAGGCCGAGGACCCCTTAGCTGAAAGAGAGGGACCCCCTACTACATATTGTATAAAACTGAGTTGCAAATTAAACTGGGCCTACAATAATGTGTATACATACATAACTTTTTATGGTGCATACAATACTAAAGTACACACACACACACACACACACACACACACACACACACACACACACACACACACACACACACACACACACACACACACACACACACACACACTATACATATTCATACATCATGTTTTAATGTTAAAGACATGTAGCACAGTGAATCCTTAAGCTAAACTGTATCTGTGGAAGGCTACCTTACCTACAGGCCAGTAGCCTGTCAGAAAATTTATCCAACCAATTTATCTTTGCTATTAATATATTGGACCCATGTTTATGTATATTTTTTATGTATATTTTCAGACATAAAGTATATTACCTTTTTTTTTTTTTTTTTTAAATAATTAAACTAACTCAGTGGCCGCACCTGCAGTAACTCTGAGGAACCCCTAAGGGTCCCGGACCCCCTGTTGAAGATCCCTGTCTTAAATCAAATACATGCACATACTGTAGTTTGTGGGATTCACTCTGCATAGCTTTGACCAGGTCCTCTTTGGCCTGCAGGTCCTTCTTGATCTCCGACAGCTCCAGCATAGCTGCCCTGTAGTGTCGTTTGCTGTGGGCCGCTTCAGCCTTTGCTGCTGCCACCTAAAGGACACATCGTCAGGACCACATCAGTACAGCCCGAGACAAACCCCCGGAAAATTAGAAGCCCCAGAAAAGCTACCTGACTTACTATAGATACATGTCGCAATTCAGCTGTTTAACTTCTATAATTCTTAGAAGCTTCTTATTGTGCCTTGTGCCAAAGCAAATGGTCTTAAAAATAAATATTTAAATATATTCAAATTCAAATGACAAACTCTTTGGAAAGCAAAATGAAAATGATGAGCAGTTGGCATTTCAACTTAAAAAGAAGAACATACTGCATTCTGATGTACGGCTTAGAGCTCCTACCTGTTCTTTCAGGTCATTGACTTTGGTTTTCTCTTTTTCCAAGGCAAGCTGTAGAGTTTGTACCACCTGCTTCATTTGCTGGTCCTCCTCCTCTTTACGCTTCAGAACAGCTTGAACCTGTAAAAAAAGGACAAATGGGAAAACAATGTTTTTTTTTAAGTGCATAATTTTACAACCAAATGTTTCTATTCTGGCATACAGGAACACTTTACAACACAATGGGTAATCAAGGAAACTATTTTTTTTCACCTGTAAATTGAGCTGGACAAGATCTGCCTCTCTCTTAGCTAAGGCAGACTCTAAAATGTTGGAATGCTCCCGTAGTGTATTGTGGGACTGTGCCAATCCAGCCAATTTCCCTTTTTCATGTTCCAGCTCGAGTGCTAGCTTCTTGTTGGCATCTTCCAACTTTCGAATCCGCTTCTTGAAGCATCGGGACTCTTGAAGCTGTGAAATCATTTAATGTCATCAATACAAAATAACATAGATGAACTGAGTGATGATAGAAGTGTAAACATGCTGCTCATACAGGGCTGCGATCAAATGCAGGAAACAATCATTTCCCATTAGAAGTAAAGAGCAGTTCTGTTCAAAAACCTCAACACATTGACACAAATGATTGACTGATCATTGTTCACCTCATCCTCGAGCTCCATGACCTTCTCCTGGTAATCCTCCAGCTCGGTGGAGGTGAGGGTGATCACTTCCTGCAGCTCCCTCTCTAGCATCGTCTTGCTGTTGCTTACAGCCTGCAGCTCAGCCTGCAGAGCCTTAATCTTCTCCTGGATGACAAATAAAAAAATTAAAAAAACATTATTTCAATATGTTTTAGTTAAGTCAACAGGTGCAATTATTAAGGATAATTCACAATGAAATGACAAATATCTGTAGGTTAAAACAAATATGAGTCGAGGACATAGGTAGACGGAGGGCTTTCCTATTGATGTTTTTAAAATGTTGTCCTTGTTTCAGGTGGACAAAAACAATAAAAACGTTTATCTATAATATTAATCCTCATTCAGAATATGAGGATGCACTTACAGTAAAGTACAACAAGCTACCTGCATAAAAATACTCCTTAACTGCAATTAGAAATGCAAAATATTACTTATTATTATATATTAATGTTTGCCAGACAGGGGCAAGAATAACCTCTCTTCATTTTATTCAGTGCAAGAAAAAGGTTTTATAGACCTCGTATCCATACTACCTTAGGCCTCCTGATGTTTGTAAAGTTTGTAGAAAGAGACACACAGATTGTGCGATTTATTTTCATTTGCTAAGAACTGTAAAAAGGATGAGAGCCCAGTCCACACACTGTAGAATGCTCTGCTCAGACTTCCCTAACATTGATGCCTTTCCTTACGCTAATAGCCTGAAACTTCGCACCAAACTATATATTGTAGCAGTGAATTTTTCAAGGAACTGCAAAGGTCTGGCAGATTTATACAGCACCTGTAAGGCCTGGCTGTGTCCCCCATCCGACACCTGGGCCTTCAGTTTGGCCAGCTCTGCCTCGGCCGTCTCCTTGTCAGCCAGAGCTTCTTGGAGCCTTCTACTCAGGATGCCCACAGCGTTCTCGTAGGCCTTGTGTTTGGCCTTCATCTCCTTCTGAGCACTGGTCAAATCTGTCCCCAGCCGCTTCACGCGCACCTTCTGCTCTGAGATGGCCCTATTACATGCAGATAAGAAATTAAGATAAATATGTCCATGAAATCAGGTCCCTCTGACAGCAGACCATGCATACATATGAACACAAGATGTAGTATCCATGACCAAATACCTCAATGTCGATATCGTGACGATAATTGTAGGGTTGACAATTGGTGCTTTCACAAAATATATATACTGTATTATATATATTTTTTAAAGATTATTTTTTGGGCATTTATGCCTTTATATGATAGGACAGCTGAGGATTCGAAAGGGAAGAGAGAGGGGGAATAACATGCTGCAAAGGGCCGCAGGTCGGAATCAAACATGCGGCCACTGTGGCAAGGACTGAGCCCATGTACATGGGGCGCAACCAGGTGAGCTACCCAGTCACTCCTTCCCTTTACCAATGGGATTTTAGATAAATAATCATCAATGATGTGGATGTACGACTAAGTGGGAAATAATAGAACTGCAGTCTGGTAAATTCAGGAAATTACATCACTTAACCTGGAAAAGACAACACTTATGGCATATTACAACATCCAAAATCTAAGACAATATCTAGTCCCATAATCACAATATCCATATAATATCGATATATTGCCCAGCCCTAAGATGTAGGTGTACATACTTATTTGTCTATGTGGAGATCAGGAATTGTATAAGCAATGCCCTTTATTTATATTTATAAATAGCCCTTGATAACGGAGAAATGCACCATGGTCCAAGTCCTTACTGTGGTAGTCATTCAAGCTCTCCAAATCTCTATGCAGCAGATGACTCACTTTTTGGCTTCTCCTTCCATTTGCTCCACCTGTTTCCTCAGGCCTTCGTTGTCTTCGGTCACTGCTGCTAGCTGGCTGTGATCAAACTGTAACGACTGGAGTGGGAGAAAAACAGAATACTTCAAATTACAATAGGATTCACACTATAACTGCTGGCAATACACGGTTTACTTACACCTGCTTATACTACATCCAAAACATTAGCTCTACTTTTATTGTTAAGGTACTTTGTGATGTACATTTGATAAGTAATATTGAACAAATGAAAAGATGTACAGTATAATTACCTGGACCTGGGTTTCTAGCTGATCCCTTTCGGTCTGAATGGCTTGCAGATGAGCCTCCATGTTGTTCATCTGCTCCTGGACTCTGACCACCTCCTTCTGCAGCCGGGCCTGCTCCAGCTCGGCCTTCTCCTTCTCCCCCTGAATGCCCAGCAGCTCCTGCTTCAGGTCCTTCACCTCCACCAACAGACGCTTTTTGGTGGACTTGAGCTCACTGATCAACTGGTCTTTGGAGCTGGCGTCCCGACGGTAGGCCTCCACCATCACCTGTAAAGTCAATAACCGTGTGTCTAATTAACGAAGGGAGCGCTCTATCCTTTTAAGGAGTGCAAGTAATCCTGCTCCTATTTGTCTTCACTGAGACAGCAGGCAAAATACTTTCCACAACACAATGTAGCTACAGTGCAGAAGAGAGGGCTGAAAACAGGATTTGAATCCCACATTGCATCGTCTCTGGGCTTGAGGGAGATACATTTCACATGGTTATGGGAAACTGAATAAAAGGAGGTCTATACAAACAAAATTGTACAGGAATAATATATATATATATTTTTTTAAATAGCATTGTGTTTGAAATATAAACATACGTATTTTACTAAAGACAGTAGAACATTTTAAAATTATTACAGGAAACCACTAACGGAAAGCTATGATGCGTGTTGTTTTTGTTAACGCAGATTAATGTAGGTACAGCTGTACCATGGGCAGCTGTATTATGTAGGAATAAAAGAAACATAAATTGATTAAAAAAAAAAAAAAATAGAATGTGAACTTGTCAATGCATAAAAGTAAGAAAAGAGCAACGTTGGAAACCCATTAAAAAACAAGAGTAGCTGTCAGCCTTTTGGGTTCTTTGTGCCTTTAAGAAGCTGCAATTGAGCATTTTTCTACAAACAAAAATGGACAAAGCATCTAAATACCCCATCTTTCCTCTTTCTCACTACCCTGTACATCTTTTACAAGTAGTTTATCAGTCATGCTACAGTACCTCACACATCCCGGACTTCCCATTCATGAAGTTACTTCAGATGCAGTGAAGGGGCATATTAGTGTCTTGATAATGCAGATTTTTCTTCTTTACAACCAGAGGTGCACTAAATTAGCTTTTTCTGAATTGCTGAAAGCAGCCACCGGTACATTTTGATGGACCAAGATAAATGTGCATGCATGAGTCTGAAGGGTCTACAAAAACCCGAGCCCAATACAATACACATTTCTGTCATTCTGTCAATGAACACCACCCTCTTTATTACAGCCTTTCTATACAAAATGAGAAGCAACCATCACTGCTCAATCCACCGAGGCGTGTCAACAGCACTCTTCTGAGATGACAGCCATCTGGCTCTACAATACGTCCTCCCACGACAGCACCAGCTGGCATATTTTATAAATAAATTTAAAAAATAATTATAAATGTAAGCAGTCTACAGTCTACACTGGCTGCTATGAACTCTACCCAGTAAAAGAGAGCGGTAGACAATGTCACATACTGTAAAAGCAAAGGAGATGACTTACCTTCTGTTGATGGAACTGCTCCTTCAGTTTCTGAGCTTGTTTCTTCAGGGAACTGTTTTCTTGTTGAAGAGTTTCTATCTGTAACAAAGACAAATGGCCTTCGTTATTCACTACACCGTGGTGATGGAGAGGTAACTAAAGAAAAAGAATGGATGCAAAAAGCTACTTGAAATATCTTTCAATTCTTGAATTTCACTGCTTAAACTGAATGGAAAACACACACCTTCATGAAAAAGGGTGACAAAAAGAGGGAGTCTTAGAAATGCAAGGCCAGGGCTAACCAAGCCACTAGCAGCTCAGCAATTCCTACAATGCTTTATGCCCAAAGAATTGCTGCTCCCCATGACTGAGAACGTTTTTAACCATAACATATGTAACTCACTACAAATGTAGATGGAAGTATAATGAAGGAATGTTAATAGTTGGTGTTAAGTCACTGGTCATGTAAATGGATTGTATTTATATAGCGCTTTTCTAGTCTTAACGACTACTCAAAGTGCTTTTACATAGTAAAAGCACTTTGAGTAGTAGCTTGAGTAGTAGTCGTTAAGCGAACCATTCACCATTCACAAACATTCATACACACATGTGGACGAGGCTGCCGTACAACCTGCTCATCAGATAAACATTCACACAAATTTACACTCCGACTGGCAGGCGACCGCTCTACCACTGAGCCACAGCCGCCATGTAATGGTTCGATCCCGGTTGCGGTTATATTTCAATGTATATTTCAGTCGCACATGCTCAGTACCTAGGTAAGGACTACTAGCCAGTGAGAAGCAGAGTATGAGGGCGTGCCCTGACAGTAGCTAGATAAGGACTACTAGCCAGTCAGAAGCAGAGTATGAGGGCGTGCCACGCTATCAGCTAGGTGAGCATTATAACGTGTGTTACAAAGTGACGCATGTTTGTCTCTGAAGTAAGGCTGGACTACAATAGAGCTGTTTGGAGCAGTTTGTGAACAGTGTTTTCTGTTGGGGGGGGGGGGACTTTGGGCTTTTTCATTTTGTAAACCTATAACGTGCACAAAAAAGATATATAACACAATAAAGGAAAGGGAAAAGCCAAAAAGCAGAATATGAGCACTTTATGTTTTGTAGGTGTTTTCATTTTTCTACCTCCCACCTGTATCATACCTGATTTGCTTTGACCTGGACTTCCTGTCTGAGCTTATCCAAGATATCTGACGCCACCAGGACATCCTCTCCAAGCCGCTCGGCGTCGTCATCGAGTTGGCTCTTGTCGACGCGGGCCGCCTGCAGCGCCACCTCCAGGACAATCTTCTCGTTTTGGAGGTATTGGATGTTGTCGTCCTTGCCGCTGCTCTCTGTCTGCAGCTCGGCGAGCTGGGCCTCCAGCTCCAGGTAGCGGGCTTCCAGTTGGTTGATGGACTGCTCTTTGGTGTGCAGGTTCTCCTGAGTGGTGGTCAGCTGGCGCATCAGCTCCAGATGCTCTTTCTGGAGTGACTGCAGCTGCACGTCCTTCTGGGAAAGGGTCAACTTGGCCTAAGAGGGAGAGCGTGTGGCAGTTTAGAGTAGAGTACATTACAAATTTTACTGCCCATACAAGGTGGAAAACCAATGATTTGACTACCTGCTCTAGTTCCCTTTCCAGGGCGCTGGCTGTGTTGGCCAGTTTAATTAAGCGTTCCCGCTCATCCTCAAACTCCTCCAGTTTGTGCTGCAGATCATCCTCCACCATGTTCTTTGCATCCTGGATCTGCTTATAAGCAGCTTCCTGTGTCAGCATGTCGACCTAAGTCACAGACAGTAAAAAGGTTTCACACAATATGCTAGATTGATTTAAACAAAAGAAAACAATAATACCTCGTTTTAGTCCTGGATAATTTAGAAAAGCCTGCTTTTAGCTGATTGGCTTTTTAACTAAATAAAAGCCTTCAGGTATGGGTTGTTTCCTATATAAACTTTACAAACCTGATGTTGACATATTCAGAAAGAGATGTTGGAGGAGAGTATACCTCAATGCTCTGCAGCTGAACAGCAATACGCTCTTTATCTTTGATAGAGCGGTGTTGGGTCTCGGTGAGTTGGTGCGACAGAGTCACATTCTCCAGCTTCAGATGTTCCAGGACACCAATCTGAGTCATCTGTCCAGCCTGGGCGAGATACAAAAACAACAAAGTGTCATGTCAACTCTTGTCTGACAAATTTTAAGCCCTTTCTTTCTTTTTTTTTATGTTTTATTCATTCATTTGCAAATCAAGTCCAAAAACAAAAAATACATATACAGCACAGTTAATCATTAGTTACTGAAGCATATTCCCCTCTCAAAAGGCATGAGCTCCTTCCTGTGAACTGATTCTAGTCAAAACACAACCGAGGTCTCAGCCCAGTTAACTTTAAAAAGGGACAATAAAAGTTAGACCTATACCTTAGAGTGAACTGTGCCTAATTATATTATTACAAATGTCAATCCCCTGATTAAAAAGCATCAACCTTACCTGCATGTTGGCCATTTCACTTTGCAGTCGTACTCTTGCCTCCTGCGCCACTGCTAGCTGCTGCTGGTACCACTGCCTGAGCTGCTGAAGTGAGTCAATCTCGGCCTGGGATGTCTTCATTCGGCTCTGCAGGGTGCTGCGCTCCAGCTGAACCTGTTGAAGCTGGCTCTGAAGACCACCCATCTGATGACGCAACTCCTGGACTGCAAACGTGAAAGACCAAAACATCTTATTTTAACATGAGTGGGAATATGTCAGGGTGTTTGCCAATATCGTATTGGGTGTTCAAAAAAACATGTCACCCACCTGTATTGTCTCTCAAGGTTACAGTGCTTTGCATCTCCTCCACCTTCCCCATCAGCCTGTTGTATTGGTCTTCGGCCACCTTCAGGTCATTGCTCAGAGAAGTCAGACTGGCATTCTTGCTCTCCAGACTGCCCTGGAGATCTACCATGGCCTTCTCCAGCTGGCTGCAGTTTTGCCGCAGTGTGCCGACCTCCGTCGTGAGGGCGCTTTGCTTCACCTGGCTGAGCTGAGCCTCCTCCTTCTTAGCCTGCAGCTGGGCATTCACTGTAGCGAGCTGGGCCTGAAGCTCTGTCTTCTCCTTGAGAGCCTGGAGGAAAGGACAGCATGGTCAGCACTTACACCCCGACTATTCTTGGTTTCCAATATACGGTCATCTGGGCGGGTAAATTGAAAAAGCCATTAAGCTAAACGGAATCTTTTTGAATGATGTGATAAATTGCATGGCATTAATATTAGTACACCCATTCTTATGAAGAAAATCTCCACTTGTCCATTTGGCAAACAAAAGCACATTTGCAAATATATAAATAGATTATTTATATTGTTCCTGTGTTTTATAAGACATGTCCTTCACAATCCTGGGTTATATAAGACATGTCCTTCACAATCCTGGATAAGCATTTACATAGAAGACTACTTGGATAAAGTTAAAGTATGACTTACAAGCTCAATAATGGCAGATATAGGTGGCACAATTCACCAGCCATTAATGGCCATACCACCAGATACTGCAGCAAAACTAAATCAGAGCGCATCCGTTTCGGATTGCTACAAATTACTCCGCATCGTTTTTCAATTGGGTTGTAAATGAAAAATCTAAATACTAATTGACTCATGTAAAGGATAGATACACACAGTTATAATTAATTATTATAATCAATTGATTCTGTTTCAGGTATCGATTTATGTGTTGTGATAATGAGTCATATGTCTAACGTACAATAGGTGAGCAAAATAGCAGCAATAGCAACACCTTTCAGTATAATATAATCAAATTGTCATGTCTTTACATCTTATTTTATATGAAACTGTAAAAGACATGTTGATTAGACTCTATGCTATTTTTGAGGTTGTAGTGTGTTAGATGATTTTCATGGTTTTATGTTATTTGGTCCACTCCTGTACAAAATACGCATGGATGGGTGATTTGTGCAAAAGGAACGGAAAATATGAGCGAGAAATCAAGAGGTTATATTACCTGATTGGCTTCAGATGACAAAGATTCCAGCTGACCCTCCAGTCTCATTTTCTCTTTCAAGACCTGCAGCATATCATCATGGCCCATCACTGAACTCTCCAAAGAAACACTGCAACAAATGTAAACAACATTAGTGCGCTGATGATTAGTGATTTGGTTGATTGACAGAACATTACAACAATTTACATAATCAATTCATTGTTTCAAGTAATCTACAGCAACAAACAAAAATGCCAAACAATTGTGAGTTCCAGCAATCAATGTGAGGAACTGCAGTTCTCACCAAGCATTATCTTATCTGGCTTAAATATGTCTGTAAACACAATTTTAATATCTAGAATTGTTGATTGTAGTCATTATTTTATAGAGGTGGAAAGAGTACAAAAAAAAAAAAAAATCTACTTAAGTAAAAGTACTATTACTTTAATGAACTTTTACTTAAAGCTACATTGTGTATGAATTTCTCCCATCTAGCGGTGAAATTGTATATAACAACCAACTGAATATTACTTTCTAGCCCCTCCTCCTACGGTGGCCGAACCCAAAATTAGCTCTTAGTATCTCCATCGTTTCCACGCAGCTGTTCTAGCCACTCCAATATTAACTTTGGTCTTGTTGCTTTGCCTGTCGCGTAATAATTCTCTTTTTCACTTCCCTGGCGAGTAATCTCCCCCTGGCATTCGTCACGGTGCCAATAGGTGTAAGAGGGCAAAATGCGGAGGTATGTCCCTCTTTGGCTAATGTATTTTAAAGATGGAGGCGCAACATGGCGGCCGTCATTCGAGCGACTCGCTCGTATGTATTCTGAATGATTCTGAATGGCAGATTCTACGCTTACGAGAATACTTTGATTAGTTGGTGGAAGTAATTACACATGAATGAGTACATATTTGTGAAAGAACAAAGGGGGTTTTGCTAAGAATCAACTCAAAACATTACACAATGGAGGTTTTAAATACAAGTAAAATTACCAAAATAAAAATCTACTCAAGTAAAAAGTAGCTTATTCAAAATTTACTCAGAGTAAAAGTTAAAAACTTAGTTTCTAACAGCAGGGGGGGGAGATAAAGCTTTTATATTTATACTTATTTAATTACATGACAGTCTTTTGCGATCTGATAAGGGAACAAAGCCATTTCAAATTTAGTTTGTTGACAGATACTTTGCCAAAGCAACGCTGCAAAACAACATTAGAGAACTCTTATTTAGTAACAGATGTGATTTAAAATGTAGCGAAGTACAATACTTCAAACAAAACATACTTAAGTAAAAAATAAAAGTACAGATTTTAAAAACTACTTTAAAAAGTAAAAGTACACAAAATAACAACTAAATTACAGTTAAGATGAGTAATTGTAATTTGTTACTTTCCACCTGTTATTTTATTCCTTCTCTATTTGATGTTGTCAAGTACCTGCTGGAGAAGCTGTCCCTGCGGCTGCGAGGCTCCGCCGTCCCTTCTCTCTCCCGCTCCAGCTCCAGCAGGTGCTGCTCTTCGCTGGCTGCCTGCAGCACCTCCTGCAGGGAGGGGAACTGACCCATGGCCTCGGGGGCAATCTCCCTCCCCTCCACCGTGTAGGGCACCAGCTGCCTTTCCACTGCTGCCGAGAGCATCCCGACTGTCCCCCTGGTAGACACACTGCTGTAGGACGAGCTGTCGCTGTCGTTGCCGTCATTCCCCGGCCTTGTTCCCGATTCACTGCCGTCAATTTCGGAGAGATTGTCCACGACTTGGAGCAAAGCACCAGGCTGTGCTGTGCCTCGGGACGTCTAAACTAAACTCAGAACATGAGTGAGCTCATGGTGGACAAAAAAAAAGGCTGGAGTCCTCATGAAGGAATACTCCGTTGTCATGGCAACAGTGTTTGCCCTGGGTAGACCCTCAGGATGCAGCATGAGCTCTGGATCCAGGGTGCTGAATGGCCTGTTCTTGGGGGTGGTGCGGTGAGACTAGAAACAGAAAGAGATGAACCATGGTACTGCCAATGTGATAGAATCAGACATCAAGGTTGCTCAGCTTAAAAAAAACACAGTATAAAATATTCAATTGGGAATAGCAATGACAGAAACTATAAAGAACAAAAACACAAATATAGGGCAATTCTGGAGCCAAATGTGCACCAATGCTGAACATTTCTCCAAAGTGAACCGCTGTGGCCTCAATACCTGATAAACTGTTAATCTTCTGGGTTACATTTTACAAGAAAATGGCATGTTTAGCAGCCAACTTCAGCTGAGAATAAGTCCATAAGCATGAAGCACAAATTGAACACCACATATACAGCAATGGTAGAAATTTCATGTTAATGATCCAGAAGCTGCCAAAACTGGTTTTGAAAACATGAGGACCTTTGAGGGCAAATAAAAGAAGAGCTGGTACTGTCCATAACCTGACCGTTACGCCATTCACTCACCCTCTCCTTATGTCTCTGCACTCTGTACTGTTTGAGTTGCTCCTCCAGACGCCGGCGAGCCTCCAGGCGAATCTTTTCCTCATTCTCCATATCCAGCGAGGGCTTCTGGTTTGCTAAAGAGAAAGTATGTTAGACCAACTGCACCACAGCTCTTTATTTACACAAGACCTGGTTTTATATGACTGTAAAAGTTGAATCCTAGCAATGAGCTGTACATTAAAATTATTGATTCAATGCTTGTACTATATTGTTGTTTGTTGGTGAGGAGTGAAGCTGCCTGGAATCCTGTCCTCACACAGCAATAGTAAACAAATTATTCAAATTGAAGTTTCCTATCTCACACCCAGGGCAGGAAACATGTTTCTGGTACAAGCCACGGAGACTAGTAATCCACAAACTGCACTGCAACATTCTCCATTTTACCTGACAGCTACTGCAGATTTTTAGAACAGGCGACAATATGGGTGTTGCAGTACATGTTAACACCCATGTATCTAACGGGCGCCCTATGCTGCATCAGTCCATTTGCTTGGTTGGTGTGTACACACATATGAAAAACTTTAACTCCGTCATGGCTGCAACAGCTATGCGGCTAGTGTTGCCAATATTGCAATGACTTAAATGAAGACATTGGATCAGTCATGTTCATGTGCAACCAAAAGAGATGCTATAGGAATTTTCACGTGCCACCAACAAGATAACATGCTAGAGGTATTAGTTCCGAAATGCAGTCATTAGTCCATACAGTGTTCCAAGAAGCACCCACACCAAATTCTAATCAAGCAATCAAATGTCTATGCGAGTTGCAGAAAGGGGTAGACTCAAACAACTCAAGAAAGTCCCACTGAACCCTTGTGTTTAGATAATACACAGACACGGGAGTTAAAACGAATGTGTACATGAGCCAAAAAAAGCAAAACATCCCACAGCAAAATGGGGTTAAAATACAAGCGGGTAAAGAGGGGGCATTCACTCCACACAAGTTTATGCTTACACAATTGAGTCTCCTGCATAGGCATACTGAGTCTGAGGGACTGCAATGAATCACCCTTGTGAACCGTGATCTCAGCACTAGCCCCCTGAGACTTCTCTAGCATCATGGGTGGTAAAGCAGCCAAACCTGGGGAGGGCTCTTGGGTCTGGGAGTTGACAGGGGAGCTGGTGCTCTGGGGAGGGGGTGTCGGAGACAGGGAACCATTAATATGGGTCGTCCCTGCAGCACTCAAGTCCTCTGCCAGTCCGTTTCCATTTGGCATCGCATCTAAACTGACAGCACCTGAAAGAGAAGGGGGAAGAGAAGCCCTGAGGAATTTGACAATTAGTCATGAGAAGTTATTATGAACTAGACTGCAAAGCGAAAGTCCGCAATTAGCAAGCTGGCTGGGCAACTCTGTCAAACTACAAAAGCTTAAGAGAAAAAGGTGGCTGGAAACATTCATGCAGCATGTGGCTACTGATGCATCCCTTTAGCTGCACCTACTCTTGAGCCTCTTTCCGACCAAGCAGTTACAGGAACGTCATTATAGGAACAGTCCGCTTCTAAACAGCTCTACTAACTACTCTCCCCCAAAACCAGTTTTTTTCCATTTGCATTCGCACTGGCCAAGTGGCCATAGGGACTGATAGGAGGGGTAAGGGAGTGACGCAAGCATGGCAACGGTCTTTATAGCGTCGTCACTGGACTTTAGCGTAGCTCCACATACAACAACAAACCAGCATGGAGGAGGCCATCGGAATGTTTGTGCCTTGCCGGGATCCTCATAATGGAATTTGAACGGTGGCGTTTAAAGACTAGGCTGGAGTACTTAACAGAGAAACACAGAAGACGAAGGCTCCAGCGTAATATGATCCTAATTAATATGATGGAAGAAGATAGAAGAGCAGAGCGCAACAGGCAAACGAAACGACGGGTAAGTTTAACTAGCATTAACAATTAGCTGGTTGAATGCGTGATGTTCGTTTTATGAGTTAGCATACGTAGGTGACTTGCAACAGACAGAGAAGAATATGTACTGTTTGTGTTTCAGACGTTGCTAGGTCATTAAGGGTTCCTATGCGGAAAAGGCAAAAAGACCCTGCTCTGAAGAGGAGCTGAAAGAGTTACAGGAACTGCGGTCAGAGGAACTTAATAATCCCCAAATCGGTCCAGTCAGAACGCGAGAAAAAAAGGGTTATAGGGACGTTATGTTCTAGGAACTGCAAAAATCCCTCCGGTCGGAAAGCGGCTTTGTATCAAGGAGCACAATTCTTGCAAGACAAACACATGTAAAGGCCCTGAAAACATATTTTCTCTAACAGCTTCAAACTATGGGCCATGACACCTTATTTTCCGTAAAAGTTTTGGATATTTTATGAGACTTTCTGCCTGCGGTCTGTGTTCTTTTCGTTGAAAATGGGAGGGCTTAACTGGAAAGAAGTAGTCTCATATGTCTGTGCACCAATCAGAATTTAGCAACAGTTCTGATGACAGTGATGGGATTGTTTGCTTAGGTTACCAGGCGACAGTGAAAATCACACCCACAGTCCTTAGCAAAAGAGTCAAGATTTTAGATTTTTTTTTAGAAAATAACCTTTGTGATGGCACACGTTGGGATATCTGTCTCTGCTGCAGTGATTTTTACCTTCTTTTGTAAAGTAACAACTAACTTGTCAACTTTTCAGGAGTATTTAAGGCTCAAAAATACATATTTTTAGTAATTTTCACATTGCCTTATTTTTTTCTTCTCCTAAACATTAACCACTTTAGACTATAAAGCATAGTGCCCCCTGAAGATAATTAATTAGAATTCAGTTCAGCCACGTCAGTTCAAAGAGCCATGTAACATGGAGCAGCAGAAGGCTCAAGGCCTTGTAGTAGCCACCAAAACCTGTCATGCATGGCAGGTGTTACCAGTAATATGCCTAAAGGGGGAAGAACATTGCAGATCAACAGATCAGAGTTGGAAACAAGCTAAGCACAGCACAGGGACATTCATTCCAGTAGAAATATATTACAAATATGTCCAACACAAAATTAAATTTGTGATTAGACTCACTGACAAATAAGACCAGGCCTCTACAGGCTTTATGTTTTGTGACATTAGTTCCCTGATGTTGGGCTATATACACACACACACAAGTCAGAAAAATCAATTTTGGCATATAAATCATTGCATATTCAGATGGACATTACAGACAGATCCCTATAGACACTTTACCTAATTGTATCCCATGGAGACAGCATCAGTACTCACCATTATGAAAATCCCCTTTTAGGTTTTGTGCGTTGTCCAGTCCTTGTTGTTTTAATTGTTTTTCACCTTCCACTTTGGATTTTATACCATGGTCTCCTTGATAGGCATTAGCCTCCATGTGAGCTGCTTCTGATTGGTTAGTATCCATTTCCATAAAGAAACTGAACAGTCACAATACTGCTGGTGCCCCTTCGGAAACAACTTCTCACAAAACCATCATTTTAGGAGACAGGCCAGCTGGGAGCATGCCAGTGTCCAGGAACACTTCTGAACACAGCCAGCACTAAAGAGAGAAAATGTATAATGTTTGGAGAATGACACATTATAAAGATCAATATACATCACAGAAGATGCTGTAGCTCCTTAGAAGTGATCGGTTTTTAACAATAATGATGTTATGTAACAACACAGCCTGCTTTAATTTAAACATAAGCTAGAGTCAAGGGCTAACAAGCTGGCTTGGTAACGTTAAGTAGATTGTGTCGCGTTAAATATAGATTAACTAGCAACTGACATTACATTATTTTACTTTGACATTGAAACAGATGCGACAAACTCCGTTAACAAATGACAGGCCAAAACGTTTCAATTTAAACGGCTAAGGTTACAGCAGATCTATCTAATTAAATAGTTGTATTGTCGGTAGAAGCTGTTGATAATTCAGACATAAGCCATATCGACCATTAAACAGGCATTTAAATCCAAGCCTTTAACATGTATCTCTAGCAGTTTGGCGAATTTTGCACAAACAATTCAGAAACCTATTAGCCGTGTTTACAAATTGTGTACATTTGTCGACAGGTCCGGTTTGCATTTATGGATTTTAAGATAAGTCTGGCATTAGCTAGGTTATCTCTTTATTAACAGCGGATGTATGCAGCTGTGGACTTAAAGTGCGGTGACAGCGTTATTATTCAAAGGTCCTGCAAGTTTAAAGTTATATAATCATCTTATGCTTTAAATATTAATGATAATCTTTGACTCCAAGGTGGTGTTGCTAAGTTAGCTAGCTACGTATCTGAGATGTTACACTGTGACATTCCAGCTCGCCTCTGTTCAGTTTCAGTGTCTTCTTGCTGGAGTCACCAGTTCAGTAGAAATAACAACGTGACAGTGATTGATAAACGTGCATGTAGATGCTTTTATAGTGCCCTAATGAGTCGACTGGCTTAGGTTTAGTACAACTCTGCCGGTTAATGACCAGGAGGATAACGTTAGGCTTAAAGCAAAAGCTAGCTAGCGAGACAGTTAGCTGCTAGCTAGCTAGCTAGCTAGCTAGCTATATGTGTTTACCACGGAACCTGTCAAGCTAGCTACATTTGCTAACTCGCTAACGTTAGCTAGAATCGCCAGTGCAGAGGAGTGATTTCATAAATATTTGAAATAAATCAACGAATTACCTTCCGTTGGGTAATTATGCTACAAAACCCCGTGTGTAAATTATAAAATGACAATTTCGGTAAATGTAACAAAAAACAATAAAAGCTCACCCTTTTGCGAGCTTCGCCGCTTTTACTACGTGGCTGTTTGGTTTCCGTCCCTTATCTGTCCGACGGGAAACAGAGGACGCAAACACATCACATCTGGAAAAACAAATAGAGCTTGTCAGAAAACGGCGTGTCTGCACACAACGTTTGGATTTTAAATAGAACAAAAATTCTAAGAGATATATTGCAAATGCATATCGCAATGCTGCATTTATTACACGAACTATAATATGGAACGGACACTACTGGTAACGTTAAATCTGTCGGAAGCATTACCACATCCGACATCACCCTTGTGGTCAAAAATCTGCGCCCTACTTTTCAGCAGTGGCAGCTGCAGGTGCCACTGGTGCCACCATGCAGAAGTGCTGCCAATGTCAGTTTTTGTTTTTGAGCCTGCCGCAATACGTTGCACAGAATGCAAGGGTTGCACGCACACCTTTACATAATGCCACTCCTCAATGTAATGAGATTGTACTGGATTTCACAGAGAGGATTTGAGTTAAGATGATATTGGCCTTGTATTTAAAATACCATGTCACTGTCGGCCATAAGCTTATTTGTTAAATTGCATTTTATAGGCTACTATCATCATTACTCCAGTGTGTTTGTGCGTGTGTGTGTGTGTGTGTGTGTGTGTGTGTGTGTGTGTGTGTGTGTGTGTGTGTGTGTGTGTGTGTGTATGTGTGTGTGTGTGTGTGTGTAAGGGAATAAGAATCGTTCTAATAACATCTTGCGGATTTAAATTCAGTTTTTTCTAATCACATTGTGTATGTAGGCCTTTTAATAATAGACTATCATCTGTGAAACAAATGCTCCCAACTGTTGGATGTTCGTGCACAATTCAACCTTTATATTTATCTGTGAAAAAAGCAAGCAAACACCCTAAACTGAACTCAAAATGTGTATCCATGGGGTAGGCTACACGCACATACACTATAAGGACATTGAGGGCTGGCTGTAATAGATCATTAACACCAGCCACATATCCTACCCTTAGGGTTGCCACCAGCACACAGCCTAAAACAGAATCCTTGCATGCCCAAAAACTATACACCATCCAATGCAGGTTCTCTTAGCAGCGCTCCCACAAGACACTACGGACAAGAAACAGCGATCCATGTGTAATGTGTAAAGTGTTTGGTTACATTTTATCAGTCTCCAGTCAAATTACATAGTTAAACTACTAAGACCCATATGCATTTTTTCAGTACAAATAAGAGTATAAGGCAAGGGAAGGCTAAGTCAAACATTTAAATGCATTTCTTATTTATAATTTAAAGCCGAAGTGTAGGATTTCTGTCGTACTTTGGTGCCATCTAGTGGTAGTATCAAGAATGACACTGTCACACAAGACTGGTGAATGGTCTAAAAACAACACAACCTCACTCATTTCCCCCACAATTGTTTCGTGTTTCTGCCACCCAAAACGCTATAAGCCATCAGATATCTGCTATTAAAGATGCTATAAACCTTCTCGGGAGTGAGTCTGTGTTGCCAATAGCCCGATCCTTTGAAAATAGTTTATCTTCCCCTGCGTTATTCTGCAATCACTAAATGAAGTAGGTTATTTAACATTCTGCTTTTGCCCACATAGGCTTACCAAAAAGGCCCAGTCACATTTGGAGTAATGCATGAGATAATAGCTTGGATGCTTATCTGAGATCCTGAGTGTGGGTGGTTGAAGGAGTTGCCCTTTTAAGTAAAATCAAACTGTGTGCTTATACCACGCATAGACACCTTATTTAATGTCACTGACTAAGTTATGTGGGCAAATCAGATCTAGCAATTGAGTAAAATTTGGGGCTCTCTTAAAGACATAGCCTACATGGCTCTCTAAAAAATGTAATAGCAGATCAGAACTGCTACTGCAGAACCTACTATATAATATTTTGAAATTCAGCCCCTAAAGGAAAGTATTGGGTACAACATTGAACTAACACTATAGAGTTTGGTTCACCATATTGACAAGTGTCTGGCTTGGTCAGTTTATGCCTATCTGTGCTGCTAATTTTCTTAGTGCATCTACTAAATTAATTGTGTTTGTTTTGAAGAACTCACTCAAATGAAGTATCTCAGACTCTAACGTTGATATAA